>NC_056726.1:1815872713-1815937713 GCF_019279795.1 Protopterus annectens | reverse complement strand
GTTTTACCCACAGTTGGCTTTGATTAATCACTCAGGCTTCACCCTCGTGATTAAACCACAGCAACTGTGAATAAATCTTCAATATACCACACCCATGTCATTGGTTATTGCTATATTAAACTATTTTGAAATGTGTATAAAAAGTTTACATGACTTCGCTTAAATAAGTTAAGAAGTCGTTACATTACTGAAAACAAGAGTGAGAGATATGTCAGTGTGTAACTTACGTGCTCTGTCTAAACCTGTTTTCTTTAGTGGTCATAAGGAAATATTTTACAGCATTGTAGATGAAAGAACTGCAGTGAAATCATTACACTTCCAGCAAATGTAACAGATATGTCAATATAAAAAGCATTATTTTCTTTGACTGATTATTTTTAATAATAAAGTGTACTATATTGAAGATCAAAGAGACATGTATAGAACTTGAGAGGAACACACTCCCCTTCCATGTACTCACAAGCACTTCCCACATGAATCCATCACAAGTATGCATAAACACTGCTCACATCATTCTTCCCCAGTACACAAGCACTTCCCAAATGAGTACTCCCATTGTATGCATAAGCTCTTAACAGATACACGTTTTGCTTTGGTAAAGATTTAATTATAATATAAAATTGTTAAAAGAAATGAAATGGCATGTAACATGATGAGTAGATTTAGTATGCATTTTCTCTTTTCTCTCTCCCCACTTCCTTTTTTCTCTGTTTTTATTGTTTTAATTATGCATTTATTTTTCTTTTATTATTTTGTCTCTCTCCTATTTATTTTACTTTTTTCACAGATTCAAATCCCTCAGGAGTGGCCCAGGTACATACTTCTCAGGGAGTGCTCACCCTCTGCCTGTCTAGGAATGTCCTTGCAGGGTTGGAGCAGTGGCACAGGTCTTGCAGGCACCCCAGCACATGGCAGCCTGGCAAGCCTTACCGAAAGGAGACATTGGAACTAGGCAGACATTATACTGGAGTAGGTAGGGGAAAGAAGGATTCAGCCTGTTGAAACATCTCGTCAGCATGTTTTAAGACATGCTCCTGTACCATCTCTTTCCCAGACTTTCTTCCCTTATCCTTCTCCCATTATCCTCTTACCTGTTTCCTATATATTAAAATATTTGAAAAAATATGGGAAGTCTATCCCCCAACAAGAACATAGCGCCCATTATCTTCCACCTCCTCCAGTACAAACCCTCTTGATGTTTTCCTTGTGTGTTACCCTCTTTGCCTCTCTCCCCTTTTCCATTCTTTCCTGTCTCCCCCTTTATATTCTTTACTGAAATCATCAGTGTCCGCAAAAGGATATTCCTATATAAAGTATAAAAATTTCAGTTATAACCACTTCATACTCTGCAGCTTGCTCATACCTTTCAACCATGACTGCACGTAGCCACCCTCTCCCATGATACTCAAAAACAAAGTAATACAAAGTCTCATGCTTTTACGTATTAATTGACAAGCTCCTAATGCTGAATTTTACATACTTTCTGCTTTTGCCATAAATGAGCGAGTTTTTAAAAAGAACTTCACTTATGCTTATTCATCCCAACTGACCCATGCTGAGCTTATTTACACATCCGTCTAGCAGCGCTAATCTCAGATAACTGTTAGCCCTGTGCAAAGTCCATGACTATAAATACCAGCCTATATTTTTATGTGACTGTCTTCAAACTCAGAGAAGAAAAAATGTAAGTTGGATAACGTGCATAATTCAGAATAAGAGACAGAATATTAGTGTATGCAGTCAAAAATGATCATGTTGGGAGCAAACTACTATTGGAAGCTTGCTTGGCATTTGACAGGAGTACTGAACACATACTTTATAAAAGCACATATATTGTACATTTGTTAGTCAGCCTGGCTACTTCTTTGTTTAATAACACCCCCATTTTATTACACTGACTGTTTTTCCCTTGAGAAGTAAGTTGTTTACACCCCCATACTACTAAAAAACAGGTTTACCTGTAACTTTCCACTCTTTGCACTCGCATTTACTTTTTACTTTATCGTACAGTTAAAACTGGTTTTCTAGACAGAATGTAAACGTAATGTGAGCAGTAGTGATTATTCAGTGGCAAGGATTAATTTACTGCTGCTTCTTAGGGGTAGACATTACTGAATGGAGATGTAGCTGTGCTTTTATTGGTTCTTTTGATTTAGCTTTTCAGCTTAACAGTGCTGGGCAGCGCTGAACACAGCATTGTGCAACAGTGTATTTGACAGATGCAGGCATATTTATTTTCAAATTTTCTCTTAGGAACCTTAGTTTACACCACTTTTCATAACCAAATAAACCATAGGTTTAAGAAGCAGTACATCATTGCACATCTAAAGCCAATCTCGTAACAAATCTAGACAAATTAATTACCAATTACTGGTGTTGGAGCTCATACCAAATCTTGTCTATCCACACTTTTACCCCAAATTAGATACTGCAACTATGATTTAAAACACTTTCTGTAGTAGTTGAGCTAAGAGGCTCTGTTTGGTGCTAAGAGGTATATGTTCTTCATATGTAGACTTAGATTGTTTTTTTAGACAAACAGTGCTCCAGTAAATCTAGTCCAAACCTCATAGGTGTTATTCCCCCTTAGCCACACTGTAAGCATCTGTAACAATGGATTTGCACTTTCCAACTCTTTCTTAGCTAGGTTGGTTGAAATGGGCATTTTGAGACAACGTAGCAAGTGCTTCATGTTTACCGACAACCATCTATTATTTAAACAAGCTGGCACAGTGTGTGAGAGAAGTAGTCATAGAATGGTAAGAGAGGCAAAGCTGTCATACAAAGCTACTAAAATACGAAGCAGGTTGTCAGTATTATACAGCACCATACTAAACCAATCACATGAAGCTCAGACCATATACTGAGGCTCTTAAAAGTAAATAATAGCAAAAGCCACCCACAGGAGGACAGTACCTATTGAAAGATAGCTGAGAAGAAATTCTTTATTTTATTTTAAAGAATGTATGGATACTTCATACAAGGAAAGCTAATGACACTCAGAAGGCACCAGCAAAGAATAAAAGCACTGCTGATGCCAGACTTAGAATTTTATTGACTAGGTATATGGTCAACTAATCTAATGACTGTGGTGTCTGGTGCCTTTGAGTGCCACTATACAGTATGCCCCTAGAAAAGCCAGTCATATTGTCCTGCTGTTTGACATGCTGCACAACCTGCTGCATGACTTGATGCATAATATGTGGTACAATACGCAACATAGTATGCCATACAACATGATGCACAGCATGGATAACATGCAGTGTAACATGCTGTGCAATATGGGGCATAAAAGGCAACACAAAATACTGTACAACAGACTGCACGTTACACAATATGCTGTGTAACAGACTGTTCAATGTGTTGCACAAAAAGCTGCATAACATGCTGCATGACGTTGCACAAAATGCTGCATAACATGCTGCACAACATGTTGCACAAAAAGCTGCATAACATGCTGCATGACATTTTGCACAAAATGTTGCATAACATGCTGCATAACATGTTGCACAAAATGCTGCACAACATGTTGCACAAAATGCTGCACAACCTGCTGAAGCAATGTTAATGTCATCAAAGACCACAACTACTTGTGCTGCCTGGCTAAGCAATATCAGGGTCTGTACAGCAATGCAATTCAATGAAGGAAGGCATGAACAAAGAAAAATAATTTATGCCACAAGACATTCACATTCCCTGCACTATCATGAGCAGTAACACCAAAGTGGAATAGTTACCAGATATATACCTGTTATAAATGTGGTTTTAATCGTTATGAAGACAAGAACAATGGAGGCAAATAATGAATTGTTAAAATGATGCATTTCTTAGTTTCTGAATCTGATGTGAATTTTGAATTACAAGTGCATAAAATGTCAACCCAAAAGAACTAGTAGGAAGAAATGTTCAGGTTATGAGATGTGTCTCTGACTATTTCATTCATGCAGACTAGTTCTTCAATGGATGTCGTAAGCAATACACTGGGGCTTCACAGGTACTTGTACCTATAATCAGGCAAGCCTAAGCATGTGCACATGGACACATGCATCTATCTAGTGTAGATGAAATAAATGTACAGAATTTAGGCAAAATGTTTAAATTATTGTGTAGTATACAAAGATTTATCAAATTATTATATACATTTTAGTATAGATTTTTATTATCTGACTGGTCTTATAGCACAGCGTTAAAGGAGAACTACACCCAAAAAGTGAAAACACATACGTTTTTCAGCATATCTTCAATGATTCAGTGATGGAATGAAATCAAACTGTGTGCTTAGAAGGGCCATTTTAAAGTTTGTCTTATTGTAGTCCCTGACACATAGTGTAATTTTTAAACTTATTATCTATCAGTGTCTTAAAAGATGAGGTCCTCCTCTGAGCTAATAAACCCAGGCAGTGAGTTCCAACCTCAACCAGCCCATAAATGAAAAAAATTGCCTTTTAACTTTGAATTTGCAGTTGGTAGTCTAACCAGCAAATTATTTTTTTCTGGTATCAGTAACATGATCAAAAAAATGTATATTAAACATGCTAGCTATACTACATTTCCTTAAGCATTTATAAATCATTATCAGGTCAGCTCTTAAAAATCTATGTGCAACCGAGTAGAAAGACAGACATTCAGGTCTCTCACTGTATGGCAAATACTTACAACCTTCAGTTTGCTTAGTGATGGTTTTCTATATATGTTCTAACATCTTTAATTGCACTTGTGGGATTCTTTAAATTGTGTTTTTACATTAGAAGGACTGAGATTATTCATCTTGTGGCAGGAGATATTTGCCTGGTCTGTCTTGAGTTGGGAAACACTCTGAATGGCTCATAATGTGGTCATTTTATTGGCCAGAGGGCTCTTTAGTCAGTTTTCTGCATTTTCATTGCTGGTATAAATTTGGCTTATTTGCATAACTCTGTGCTCATTTCCAAAGAGCTCAGAAAAGCTTGGTGTTCTAGCCTGGGATCCAGAAGTGCTTTACTTGCATCCAGTGACATACAGGCAATGGTAAGTACTTTTGCTTGTTAAATCACACTTGGCTCACTTAAATTAAGCAGTCACTGTTGTATTATTGCTAAATCTATGCTTCTTGTTGAATTTTAAACTAAAGGTGGTGATCCTCTCCATGTTTGCTGATGTTAGAATGATTGGACTAGAAATGACCTGCTGTGAGCTATTTGTGATCAGATTTGACCTGTGGGCTTTCTTTTTCTGTGTTTTTACATTAAGGGGACTGGCATTACTCACCTTGTGGCAGGAGGTATTTGCTTGGTCTAGCTGATCTGGGAAATAATCTAAAGGGCTCATAGTGCAGTCATTTTATTGGGCAGAGGGCTCTGTAATCCGTTCATGGTTTTTCATCTACTCAGCTTGTGGCAGGAGGTGTTTGCCTGGTCTATCTCAGTTGAAAAACACTTGAAAGGGCTCATGGCACAGTTGTTTTATTGGCCAGAGGGCTCTGTAGTCAGTTTACTGCTTTTTCATTGCTGGTATAAATTTGGCACATTTGCTTGGCTTGGTGCTCATTTCCACAGAGCTCAGCAAAGCTTGGCATCCTAGCCTATGTTCCAGAATTGTTTTACTTGCATCCAGTGCCATCCAGGCAAAATATTGACTTTTGTTTGATAAATTGCACTTGTTTAACTTACATTAAGTAATGACTGTTGTCATCTTTCTTTATCTGTGCATTTTTCTGATTTTTGAACTGAAACAGTGTTTTCCTCTCAGTGTTGCTGCTGTTAGAGTATTTGTTTTGAAATTACCTCTGTAATGGATTTCTATCCAGTTGTTTATTTGTTTTGTGGTTAGCAGTGTCCTGCATAAAAGCAAATACCTAAAAAGCAGATTTTCCCTACATAGCTGTCCATAAAACTGTTTCCTGTAAAACAGTAATTATAGATCAAATACCTTGCATGCAGACAAGCATAGAGCTGACAGTTCATGCATCAAGTGGCAATACCAGTAGATTTAGTAGAATTTAGTATTTTATTGCCACCAAATCAAATAAAAGTTAGGATTTTTTAACCTAGTCTGCCCCAATAAAATAGCAGCATTAGTCTACGCCATTAATACACCGTTAATAGCCTTCTGTAAACTTCTAGTACACCACTCCCTTATAGCTCATCAATTAAAGGACCAGACAGCATGGATATGCAATTTCTTAGCATCTCTGAGCCAGCCTAGAGGATATGAGTATCTTGAGGCAATGTAGCAATTGTCTCATGTTTACAGATAACCATTTAGTCCTTAAGGTAATAGATACTATATGTGAGAGATGTACATGATCAGTGTCAATGGAGGCTAAACTCTCACATGGAAGCACACATCAGGTTATCAAAATCACGCACACAACACCAACATACACTTATAGACCAACAAATGCCCCTCTAACCAGGCTTAACAAGGAGAAGATAACAGTTTGTTGCCTATCTGAAAAATTCCAGAGCCACAAAATTACACATGCACTCAAGTCATTACATCATGGATTCCAGTATGATTCCATCATAGTCCTTGTAGGTGTAAATGACCTGAGATGTACCTCTCTGAATTTCTCTGTCTTTTGGGATTCTAATACCATGATGGGAATGGACTCCATTTCTAAGTCAAAATATGATTAAAGTTCATGAATTTAGTATTGTTTCAGTCTTTGATAGTAGCCAACAAAAGTGCTCGTTACAACATCCGGAAGATTCCCAGAACTTGACTCCTTCTGCAATTTATACAGAGTTACAAGTATTGGTAGTATATCTAAGTAAGACTGTGAATTCTTTTTTTATGAGACCCATAGCTCCTACTACTATTGGAAGTATATGGGTATCCTTCTTCCACATTGACCTCATTTCTGCCTGCAAATCTTGGCATTTTATAACTTTGTGTCTCTCTGTACGTAATCACTGGGTGTAGTAATTTCAATGAGCAATGCTACCTTTGTCTTCTTTTCATGGAGTACTATATCAGGGTTTTCCTCACATCTATTTTTTGAACTGTTGGTAATGGGTGATCCTATGTGATATAAACTTCATCATTCCCTTAATGCTTTGTGGTTCATATCTCCAGTGCTTCTCAGCTACTTCAATATTGTAATGTTTGCACAACAGTCATCATCATTATCATCAACCCCCTTCTTCCCATTTTTCTACATGGGGTCGGGGTGTCATGTCAACTGCTGCCATCCTTGTTGAGTCAATGCCACACTCCTGCCTTCTTTGACACTCATGCCTGACTGTTGCAGATCTTCTCCCACAATCCATCCACCTCTTTGAAGGACACACTTATTTTCTCTTACCTTCTTTCTGTCTGTCCCAAAGCTTCTTCATCATATTGTCTTCTGCTTTTCTGCACATTTATTTATTTATTTCCAGTTTGATTACCGGGGAAGTCCACTGGGCCCAGAGAGCTCATTTTCAGTGGAGGCCCGGGGAGAAGAGCTCCATGAAACAGATTACAGTAAGCATAGCAGTCCAATAAAAATAGGGTACAACTACAAATACATATCAAATAATACAAAGTGTGAGCAGTATTGTCCATAGTGGAATAATATCGTGCAGATACATTTTAACAAATTCACACAGTTAAAGTCAAAGTCAAAAGCAATTTACAGAGTGTGAGAGATCATATGGGAATTAGCTATAGAAGGTTATAGCCAGGTATAAGGTGCTTAGGAACTCAGGAGGATACCCTCCCAGGGGCTTTTGTTAAAGAGTTCTAGGTAGGGAGAATGCAGTTACATTTCCATTTGGAGGAGAGGTAGGTGTAAAGCTGTGTTTTGAAGTTGTTTGTATTTGACATTGTCCTTAGTGTGGAAGGGAGAGAGTTCCATTTCTTACCTAAGGCGAAGGAGAGAAGTTGTCCAGCAGGATGTTTAGGTTTGTGGATAGTAATCAAATTTTGGTGTCCAGATCTGAGAGTTCTGTTTGGGGTATATGGGGGAAGGATGTTGGTTAGAGCTGGACATTTGGTTGGATTAAATATTAATCTATATGCTGTGGTGAGTTGGAGGAAGTCCAGGTAATTTGTGAATTCTAACCAGTTGAGGGATTGGAGGGTAACACAGTGCTGTATGGAATGTTTGGCTTTGGTGGCAAATTTAGAAATTTTGTTATAACAGCTTTCAAGTTTGGAAGTGATTGAAGAGGATAGGTCCTTTAGTAGTGGGGCACCATACAGAAGGGAGGGAAGGAGGTAAGAGGAGGCCAGAGTATGCTTGGTAGAAGTAGAGGGAGAGTGGTTGTTCCTGTGTAGCATACCTTGTTTTTGGTGGGTTTTCTTTATATTTTGCTGAATATGGATGGCGAACTTGAGGTGTTCGTCTATAGTTACACCAAGTAGTTTGGCAAAGGGAACAACTTCTATTGGAGAGTTGTTTTGGCTAAGGACTTGGATGGAATTTTTATCAACAGAAAAATATTTTGAGGGAGTGAATAGTAGTATTTTAGATTTGTTAGCATTGAGAGAAAGGTGATTTTGGCACATCCAGATCTCAGTAGTTGAGAAGGCAGTCTGAGTTTTAGATAGGAGTTCAGAGAGGCTAGAGGCAGAGCAGACAAGTGTAGAGTCATCTGCGTATTGGATGACTTTGGCATTAGGAATAGCAGAGTGAAAGTTATTGATAAAGGTATTAAACAGCATTGGTCCAAGGATGGACCCCTGTGGTACTCCGGTAGGAGTGGGTAAGAAAGGTGAGATGCCTTTTTTCCATTTCATAGCCTGATATCTATCTGACAGATAGCTTGAGAACCAGGAAAGTGTGTTTTGGGAGAGATTTAGGTTTGATAGATGAATTAGATGGTGCTTATGGGAAATAGTATCGGATGCTTTAGAGAGATCTAGGAGCACTGTGGATACTAAGTTCCCAGAATCTCGGGCTTGATTGACAGTTTCTAAGAATGAGAGTAGAGCTGTTATGGTGTTATGTCCTGGTCAGAAGCCATGTTGGGTAGGGGTAAGAAGTTGGTTTTTAGTCAGAAAAGGCATAAGTTGGAGGTGGATGCATTTTTCTAGGATTATGGAGATTGGAGAGAGAAGAGCTATAGGGCGGAAGTTTGAAATGTTAGTGTTTTTGCCTCCCTTGTGGAGAAGAAGAATAAAGGTGGAACTCCAGAGTTTAGGGACATATGATTCATTTATAGATCTATTAATTAGGATACTAATAGGGAGAGCTATACCATCGGCAGCAGACTTGAGAAAAGAAGAGGGGATGTTGTCAGGTGCATTGGAGCAGAGTTTAAGTTTGGATAGAAATCTTTTTATGTAGTTTGTGGAGACAGATTTAAGTTCAAACGTAGGGGGGAAATTATTTGGGGACTTAGATGAGGTGGAATGTAGGAGAGATGGGTCGTTGTTGGGAAAAGTTGTTATTAGGTTGGATATTGTCTCTATAAAGAAAGAGTTGAATAGTGAGGCTAATTCGAGGTCAGATTTACTTGGGTCCGGACATGGGTTATTTTTGGAACCTGGGTTGAGGAGTGAGTTTATGGAGCTCCAAAAAAGCCTAGGGTTTTGGGGATGGTTTGACTGGAGCTTAGTGTAGTAGGATTTTTTGTCTTTGAAGATTTGTTTTTTTGCAAAGTAACAGAGCTGTGTATATTGGAGAAGAGTTTCGGGAAGTTTATTCTTTTGGTAAAGCTTCCAGGATTTGTCTCTTTGATGCATAATTTGCTTTGTTCCTTTGGTTAGCCAAGGGGCAGTTATAGTTTTTATTCTTGTTTTCCTTGGTGGAGCTAGGGAATTTAGTGCATCTAGGAAAGTAGAATTAAAGTGGTCTATGGCTTTATCAAGTGGAAGGGTTTTTAGAATGTTCCAATTCATTTGTTTGAAATAGTTAGAGAAGGTTTTGGGGTCAAATTTACTAAGGTTGCGGGTCTGAATATATTGATGTTGGTGTGGATGGGAGGTGGTTGCACGGTAAATGAATGCTGGGAGGTGGTCATTAATAGAGTCAGGGATGGTGCCAGAGTTGGTAATTTTATTTGGATGGGATACTAAGATCCAATCAAGAGTGGATCCTGGGGGATTTGTTTTACTGGGTCTGGTGATGGAGCGGATTACTTGAGTAGAGTTAAAGAGGTTAATGGACAGGGAGGGCATGGGACTGTTGATTTTATTCCAATCAATGTTTACATCACCTAGTATGTAAGTTTCAAGGTTAATTTCAGCTGCGGCCCATTGGAGTATGTCTTCAAGGGTTGAGACGTTATTTCCGGGTGGGATATAAAGGGCGATGATACAGAGATTTTTTTGATTGTTCATTTTTAATAGACCGACATAGACATGTGCCTGAACCACTGTAATCTGTTCTCTTTGATCTTTTCTGCAATTGGAGCTACTTTGGCTTCTGACTTTATATCCTGATTTCTTTGTCTGTCTCACATTGTGTATCCTACCACCCTTCTCAGGCACTTCATTTCCATCACTTCTAGCTTTCTCATCTTCTCTGCCTTTGCTGCCCAGGTTTCTGTACCATACAGTAGTACTGGTCACACCACTGTTTTGTAAACCTTACTTTTTAGCTTCTTTTGCATTCTTCTTTCATACACTACACCTGACACTCTATGCTAGTTGGGTGAAGCCCCTCTGATTCTAGCTTTGACCTCTTCATTTAGATTTCCCTTCTCTTCAACCATGCCACTCAAATACTTGAAGCTGTTGACCTGTTCCACTATCTTCCCTTCTCAGCTTCTTCTAATTTCCCCAGTTTGCTGCCATTACCACTGTCCTATTTGTACTTAGTTTCATCCCATGTGCCTTCAGTTTTGCATTCCATTCCCCTATCCTTTGTTGAAATTCTTGCTTAGAATCTGCCTGTAATGCCACATCATCTGTATACAGCAACTTTGTTGATTTGTCCCCTCAACCAGTTTACTAATGTAGTCCATTACCAGTATGAACAGCAGTGGGCTCAGAGCGCACTCACGCACACTGGGAACTCTTCTGTGAACCAAACACTGTTCATAATTGAGTCATTGGGTCCTTGTACATAGCCTGCATTAATTCTACCAATGTTTCAGAGACTTCAAACCACCTCAGTACTGCCCACATCAGCTTTCTTGGGACATTGTCATATGCTTTCTCCATGTTTAGGAAAGCTCAGTTGGACTCTTTCCTCATCTCTAGCTTCTTCTCAACTATCTGCCTAACTGCAAACATTGAGTCAGTTGTGCTGCATCCTGATCTGAATTTGAACTGCTCATCTTCCATCTTACTTTCTATTACACTGCATATCCATTTATCAATCACCCTCTCTAGCACTTTCATACAATGTGATAGGAGTTTGATACCTCTGTACTGCTCACATTTGTGAATGTTCCCTTTGTTTTTGTATACTGCCATGAGTATGCTTATTCTCCAGTCATCTGGGATAAGCCTTTCTCTCCACACTGCTATGAGTATCCTTAGGAGCCATTTCTCTCCTATCTCACCCAACATCTTGATCATATCTGCTGTGACCTTATCTCAACCTGCTGCTTTCCCTGTCTTCATTTTCCTTATTGATATTCTTACTTCTTTTAGGGTGGGCTCGTCTCATTGTAAGCTGTGTCTGGGGCAGTACAGCTTCTGTAGGGTTTTCTTCATTCAAAAGCTGCTGAAAATACTTCTTCCATCTGCCTTTGATGTCCTGTGGAATGGTGAGCAGGTTGCTGGTGGCATCCCTTATGAAAGGTGTCTGACTATCTTCTTTATCTTTCTGTCTTTGTTGTGCAACCTTGTATAGTTTCTTTGTGCCACCTACTGAGTAACTTTCCAGAAGCCGGTAGAGTGCCTCTGATGCCCTGTTATTTGCTATTGCAAAACCCTTCTTAGCTTCTTTGTTAGCCAACCTGTAGTCCTTCCTAGCCTGGTCCATCTTTTCTATTTACCACTTTTTCCTGCAGTCCTTCTTTCTTTTGATGACTTCCTAGACATCTGAATTCCACCACTAACTTTCCTTATGTATCCTATTTTCATACCTGGCTCAGCCACATATCTGTTCTGTCGTCCTCACACATGCTGTTTTGAGGTGCTGGCATTCTTCTTCAACTCCACCTATTTCCTCCTCTTCTTGGGGTGCTAGAGCCCTGCATACTTCCTTGAACTGCTGTGCTTTCTCTCCAGTCAGCTTTCAGGTCTTCAGACTGGTTTCTGTTGACCTTACCACCTTATCTGACCATTGCTTGCAGCTGATTGTGGCAACTGATGGTTTATGCTGTGGTCTGACTGTTTCACTGGGGATGACTTTGCAATCACTGTTTCTGTGCCAATGCCCTTTCTTTACTAGGAGGAAGTCTGCCTGAGTTGCATGTTGGCCACTCTTGTATGTGATCTTGTGACTGAGTCTCTTTCTGAACCATGTTTTGGCTACTGTCAAGGTATTTGCCAGACAGAAGTCTAGAATAGCTTCTCCTTCTTTATGCCTGTTTCCCAATGCATGGGAACCTAGGCAGTCCTCTTATCCTGTTTTGTCTGTCCCGATATCCCCAATACAACAGTCTTGCAGCATTATTATGCTTTTCAGTATACAGGCCCTCTGCCATAAGTGTATCACACCCAGCAACAAGATGTGCAACTGTTTCTAGTTCTTTTTTTACAGAACCTGTATTTGTCTGCTACTACCACATTCTCAATGGACTTTGTAAACCAATGTGCACAGAGTCTGCTATCCTGGGCCCCAATATTAACCTTTCATCTTTTGGTTTAAAGTCACTTCTTCTTAACCATTCCTGCATCAGGGTCTGATCAACATGATGATGTTCCAGGAGTTTTCTGTGCTTGCAACTTTATTTATGCCTTTTCCACATTTCTTGCCTTCTCATCTGATCCTTCTCTTCATATTCTTTCTTTTGTCTTTTGGCACATTCACCTGCTGCCTGATTTCTAGCTACTTCTAGTTTGGTTTCCATTCCCACTTGACAGCAATATGCTTCTGCTAAACCTAGTAGGGGGGTCATCTTAGACTTGTTCTTTTCGTGTTTCAAAACTTTTAAAATGTTTGGATCTTGTGAGGTCAGCAGATACGTATACAGTCCTACATTTGCAGATCTATACTTGTAATCAGTTTTGAGGAGGACCATACGTCCTACAGAATGATGAATATATAATCATGGTATATGTTAGATATATATTTAGAGATTTATAAATGCATGCACTTCTGTTTGCTAGAATATAATACAGTCAGTTAGATGCATGCATTTTGGTTTGCTGAAAGGTTAAGAATAAAATAAAATGGCATTCATCTGTAAATGTAACATGAAGAATAACTCCTTAAAAAGGCACTCATCTGAATGTACAGTGTCTGGTACAAGCTTCAAGGGAAACAGATAAGGACCCAGGTGCAAGAATCAACAGCCTTCCTAGACTGTTAAATAATTCACCTTGAAACAGAACACAAAGGAGCTTATTAACACACTGCATGACATCAAGTATGGGGAGTAGCGAAAGACTGCTTTCATACAGAAACATTCTCAAACAGGAAAGAATCCCTAAAAGTTTAATAAACAGATTGTATGACATCAGAAAATACCGAAGTAATGACTTTGAGAGCTCCCATAAAGCTGCTTTCATAAGAATGTATATATGTGAGATCTGCATACTGGAGAACATCTTTAATGCTGTATGAAGAGCAAATCTGAAGACATTAAAGCTGTAAACTGTACAGTATTGTACATATCGTCTGTTATATAGGCAAGTTATTTTAGTAGTTCTGCGCAAGAAAGATAATAATGTACTGCTGAGAAGGTCATAATTTGCAAAGTTTATGTGCACTAACCAGACTTTGTTTTTCACAAGGCACTAAATCAGCAGCTAATCAGACTTTGGTTTTAGCATGCAAAAGGTGCTTTGCATTTATTTCTAGTAGGCACCAACACAGAAGCTGCAGTCGGCAGCTTCAGTAAGTAAGACAAAATCATCAATCTTTCATTTTAAATAACTTTTCAGTATACACTAATTTTTATATATAATTTGATAAGTGTGAGACATTTTTCTTGATTTTGCCCAACTGATACAATACATTTTGGGGCCAGTCAGTTACCCCAAAACTGCAAGTAAGAACAGGAAGAGCAAATTGGTTTACAGATTGTAATTTGTTCCTAGATGTCAGGGCTGCTTTAATTTTAGGTTTTTAAAATACTCCTTACCGAGTTTTGTTCCTATTTGTTTATGTTTTATTAAGTCAATCATTCATCAGTTCCTAAATATTTATATATTCCCTCCTGCTCAAGTTCTTTTATATCACATTTCCTGCCCCAGACTAATATTTTATTTCTGTTGCAGCTTTCCTGCTTTAAAGCAGGAAGTAATGTTTAATTAGCAGGCTACATTTTAATACTAAGTTTATAAACTAGACAGTGTAAATTAAAGCCCATGTATGTACAAATGTAAAAGCATTCTATACAAGCAAGTGTATGCTGTACAGTAAATGGTTCTGCATTGTCTTAATTTTGCCTGACTGAATTATTTTTTTGCCTGACTGAATTATTTTATATATTTTCTGGCATTGTTTTATGTTTTTCATCTGCCCTGAAACTGCTTCCCCCTATTCCTGTGGTGGAGTTTATAAAACTGGTCTAAAAGCTTTTGTGTTATCTGATTGCTTCAAGGCTTGCTGATTTAAAAATAGTTTCTGTTTGTAAATTCTTGCATACACTGTTGGAAACTCCTGGTGTTCTGGCTGAAGTGTGATTCTCAAACAATCTGGAAATATATCGCTGATTGATAAGTATATTTCTTGGCATTTTAACCTTTCAGAGTTCTGCACTGTCTTAATTTTGCCTGACTGAATTATTTTTTTACCTGACTGAATTATTTTATATATTTTCTGGCATTGTTTTATGTTTCTCATCTGTCCTGAAACTCCCTCCCACCCTATTCTTGTAGTGTTGTTATAGTTGGTGGCTTTGCAGTTGCCCGCCCCTACTGTAAATTTGATCTGGGACACCCCTCCCAGTCTGGTGTTCACTCTACTTAATACAGAGAGAACATTTGAGAAGGCCAACCCACTTAGGTTCTTAACCTTGATTTTTTCTTCTGTTCCTCCTTCCTCTCTCCTTGCACTTTACTAAAAAAAATAAATAAATTGCAGTTTTGCTTTTGCCTCTTCTTAAAAGTACTCAATTGCATTTATTCTGCTGCATTTATTACTGCTTGGTATTAGCCGGATTCAGACCAGTTGTTTTACATTAAGAAGGTTTGTAGTCTGCACTGTTGTGGCAGGACAGGTAGCTTCCATCCTTCTAAGTTGGGAATTGCTGATTGAAGGCTCAGTGTCTGTTATTCTAAAAGTGTATTAGTTCTGGTTTAAGCACTTGAGCTTCAGGCCAGTTGTTTTACATTAAGAAGGTTTTGGGTCTGCACTTTTGTGGGAGGAGAGGCTAGATTCTACCCTTCTGAGCTGGGAATTTCTGGTTAAAGGATTATTGTGCCTGCTTATTTGAATTGCTTCTTTCTGAAATTGGTGCACCTTGTTTGCTGTAGCATAGACTAGATTCAGGCATGCTGAATATAGCTTTGTTTGTATAACTTGAGCACTAATCCAGGCCATCTTTTTTGGAGAAGGTTCCCCTGCACTCTAGTGGCAAGAGTGTGCAGTTAGAACTTGTCTGACTGAAGACTGCTGGAACAGGGCTTAGTTTTGAGCTTTTTACTGGTTAATTGGGTAATTTGTTTAAATCAGTTTGCTTGTTTTCTATTGTTATATAAAAAATTGCATTTTATTCATCTGCTTTTACTGTATTTGTGTTTCTTCCTACTTCATTGCATTTAATCCGCCACATTTATTACTGCTTGCTAGTAGCCTGATTACATTGTAACTGTTATTCTAAGCCTTTGGTTGAAGCACTTGGGCTTCAGACCAGTTGTTTTACATTAAGAAGGTTTGTGGTTTGCACTGTTGTGGCAGGACAGGTAGCTTACATCCTTCTAAGTTGGGAGTTACTGATTGAAGGCTTAGTATCTGTTATTCTAAAAGTGTATTAGTTCTGGTTTAAGCACTTGGGCTTCAGGTCAGTTATTTTACATTAAGAAGGTGTGGTCTGTATTCTTGTGGGAAGAGAGGGTAGATACTGCCCTTCTGAGCTGGGAGTTTTTGGTTAAAGGCTTATTATGCCTGGTTATTTGAACTGTTTCTTTCTGAAATTGGTACGCCTTGTTTGCTGTTGCATAGACTAAATTCAGATCTGCTGAATCTTGCTTTGTTTGTGTAACTTGAGCACTAATCCAGACCATATTTTTTTGGAGAAGGTTCCCCTGCACCCTGGTGGCAGGAGTGTGCAGTTAGAACTTGTCTGATTGAAGACTGCTGGAACGGGGCTCAGTTTTTAGCTTTTTATTGGTTAATTGGTTCATTTGTTTTAATCAGTTTGCTCATTTGCTACTGTTATATTAAAAAAATACACTTTATGCATTGCCGCTTAGCTAGGGTTAAACTATTCCCGGTGCCATAAAGTCTGCTCTTCAAATTTTCCCTTAGAACTAGCCAGTTTTTTAGTTTTAACACTCAAAACTGTTTATTTGAGCTCAGCACTTGTTCAGAAAATGTTGTAAGCACTAAATAAGCTATAAATTACTACAGCACTCAACTTTCCTGACTTATCTAGAAGAAAACAGTTTTTAATACTTAATAAATAAGCACCTATCCAAGCATATCTAAGGGTCAGCTCCTGGTGTTTTCTCCTGTCTACCTGATGAATCTGGGCATCTTGGGGCAATGCAGCAATTGGCTCATGTACACAGACAACCCTCTCCTCCTACCACCCAACACTACAACCTGTGAGAGATGCACTTATATAGCCAAACTGGAAGCAAAGCTCTCTTCACCCAAGACTGGACTAGACAGTCAAGAGGAGAAGGTAAACACTTGCACCACACCACACATCACATAGTCCCTCAAAACCTACACCACCAAAACACACACATAGCAACACAAAACACACACCTACATTCACGGAGGCTCTCAATAAAAATCTGCTCAAGCAACAGAGATTTCCAAAGCAGAAACGCAAGCAACCTCCACCCCCCTACACAACCCAAATGACACATAGCCCACAAACTCAGTATACCACTCAACCACAGCCCATAAGGCATAACAATGTACCCAACACTCTAGTCATAGGTGACTCTATAGTCAGGCACACTGATGTTCCACTCATCAGGCTAAACAAGGAGAAAGTTACTGTCAGCTGCCTGTCGGTTGCCAGGATCTGCCACATAACGCATGCACTCAGGTCACTCCACAAGTACAAATATGACTCTGTCATTGTCCATGTTGGTGTGAATGACCTGAGACATACCTCCAAATCCGACTTCAGACCAGTGACAAGTGGAGTACCACAGGGTTCAGTCCTGGGTCCTCTCCTGTTTGGTATCTACTTTTCTGAAGTAAAGGCTAACACAAAAGGTTTTTGGCTAATGAAGTTCACAATGACTGCAAACTAGAGACATAATCAAAACTCTTAATGATGTGGACATCCTACAAAAGGGCCTCACTGAGACAGATGCCTGGTGTCAAAGCCATGGCCTCAAGCTCAATGCCAAAAAGTGCATTGCCATCCCTTTTGGTAAAAACTCTGTACCCATGAGCTACCACATAGGTGGTAGTCTACTTAACACCGAAAGTGTGATGAGACCTTGGGACACAGGTGGACAGTAGTCTCTCCTTTGATAATCACATCACCACAGTAGTCAGGAAATCCTGCTACGTGGCACACCTCATCACAAAAGGTTTCTCATCCAGGAAAAAAAGCGGTCATTGTTCCCCTGTACTCGTCACTCATTAGACCCATTATAGAGTACAATGCCCCTTTTGGTATGTACCTCACAAGACATCTACAACAACTGGAAAGGCCACAGAAATACCTCACAAAGAGGATTACCAGCCTCAAACAGATGCCCTATGCAGACCGTCTCAAAAAACTCCAGCTTTACTCCATCGCATATTGCCTACTCAGAGGTGATCTGTGCCTAACATACAAAGCTATGTCAAACCCAGAGCTGTTGGACATGCTCCACTTAAAGAAATCCCAATCCCTCTGAGCTACGCTCTCTAGGGACCTAAACCTTGTCACCACAATAAACAGGACATGCTGGATGGATAGATTCCTGCTCGACAGGGGCACAGGAAAATAATTTTCTTGGGTGGCGAAAGCCAGGGTACCTTTTTAGCTAGGCTGATATAGGCCCTATGTCCAATAGCCTAATACCTACCTATGAACCTATAAATATTACTTTTGTACATTTATCAAGACCAAATGACATTCTTTTTATCATCTGAGAAAGTTTTGATCACTTCCACATGTGCTTTCAGCTGCTCATCTGATGAACTATGCAGTTTTAAATTATTCACAAAAAGAAGATGAGAAGTCTTTACATTTTGTTGTTTTCTGAACTAATCTGTTAAGTAGATAGCTTAATGGGTTAAGGGCAAGACTAAACAGCAGGTATAGCATGTCCAACAGCTCTGGGTTTAACATAGTTTTGTATGTTAGGCAGAGATCTCCTTGGAGTAGGCGATATGCTACAGAGTAAAGCTGAAGTTTTTTGAAATGGTCAGTGTAGGCCATCTGTACATTCCAAAAGGGGCGTTGTACTCAATATAGGTAAATAATCAGCCCTTACAAGTCTTGAACCCAGGACCCTACACATCATAGCCATGGCAATTTACCACTAAGCCACTTGAGCTGTAGGCATTTGATACAATACTCCACCCAGGCATAAACCCTCTTTATCACACACTGGATAGCCAGCTGACTCATGGATATGACCCAGGAGGTTAAGATCATTGAAGCCACCTCCACAAAGAGACGGTTCCCGGTGGAGTCCCTCAGGGCTTCGTGCTGGGCCCATACCTCTTTGGCATCTACTTCTCAGAGGTCAAAGTCAATGTCAAAGGCCTTTAGCTGAACAAGTTCACAGATGATTGCAAGCTGGGAGTGGTCATAGAATCCCACCGAGATGAAAACACCCTACAGTAAGGCCTAACACAGGCAAATGACTAGTGCCAAACTCACAGTTTAAATCTCAATTCCAAGAGATGCATTATAGTTAGTACCTTTTGGGAAGCTGGCCACCCTAAGAAAACTATGCCATCAATAAAACACTCTTAGAGTTGACTCACTACTTTGGGATCTGGGAACTCATGTAGGTAGTAACCTAGCCTTTGACCAACATATGTCCAAGGTAATAAGAAAATCCTTCTATGTTGCTCATCTTATAAGTAAATGCATGGCAACCAGGTCCAGGGAAGCCATTATACCACTGCATTCAGCCTTCATTAGACCCATCATAGAGTATAAATCCCCCTTCTGCATGTACCTGGCCAGGAAAATGCAGCAAATGGAACATCCAGAAAGGTTCCTTACAAAAAGAATACAGGGAGTAAACACAATGTCCAATGTAAACACAATGTCCTATGCACATTGCCTCAAAGCCCTATGTCTATACTTGGTCTCATACAGACAGGCAATCTAGTCTGGCATGTAAGACATCCTTGGACCCAGCTCTAATGAACCTTTTGCACATCTGCAAAACAGACAGTATCAGAACTACTAGATCCAAAGACTTGAATGTGGCTTGTGACATAAATAGGATATGTTGGATTGACAGCTATAGATCTCAGAAAATTCCCATTCTCTGGAATAGACCCCCCCATCCATGTAAAGGAAAATATCTCCCTTATCATATTTAAGAGTAACTTGGACCAGTGGATAGAACATCATAAATTCAACCCTGGTCTGGTGCTTATGTTTCTGATAGACACAGGTATTCAGTAATTCATATCAAAGACTAAAAATCACCCCCATAGTAGTAGCTAAAACATAAAACTTGTGGGTCACATTTTGGTTGCACAGTTAGGCTTATAAAGGTCCTAGTGGTAGTTAGCCTAGTACACATCTATGAATTTATGAACCTATGAACACTCAACACCATAGCTCTCAACCTCTTAGCACAAAAAATCTGGACAAAGCCAAAAATAATGGAGGATAAAGCCCCAAAAATAGGGACACATTTTAAATGCTGCTCTTATAAACTTAGAGATTTGCTAGAATATAAGGTCTTGTGTTACCATGCATTTTTCTGAAGGATATGAATGCATGTCTTTATTTAGAGACTTCAGTCATCACTGATTTGCCACAAAAATACAGAAAATCGCAAATTTTATGAGGAAAAGACCAAAATTTTGAGGCAAAAATGTAGGCATTCTGTGGAAATCTGTAACGTTGAGAAGTATGCTCGACACACAACAGGACCCTCCATATTCAATAATAGGATGCACACTAGTTGTGTATATTTTATGAAATACCTGACTATCTCCACTACAGAAAGAGCAAAGTATGTTCTTAATAAGTCAATGTTGTGTCTTTCAGCTTTTCCCAGTTAGGGGTCACCGCAGCGGAACTCCGGTCCACTAATGATTGGCAGTAGATCTTTACGTGCCAAGTTGACAGCTCTGACACACAAACTTCATAACATTTCATAATTATATTACTAATATTTACATCAAATTTCAAAACTGAATCCACCATAATATGTAATCCTTGATCACATGTGATGATGCATAAAGTTGACTATCCAGTGCATAAGGATAGGAATTATTACTAGTCTGTTTCCTGCTTTACTAATGCCTCTGTATCAAAGTAAGTGGTTATTATTATTTTCTAACTTGTTATACCCTAAATGGCTTGAATGGAGGCTGCTGTGCTGCATGATTTTGTTTTGCAGTCATTTATTTTGCCTCCCTGATGTCATTTTAGAGGGACAGACAGGAACCCATATGATGAGAGAAACATTTACTGCGGTTCTCACACTTATCAGCTTATAACAGTACTGTGACTGCTTACATTTGACAGCCAGAATCTACCTGTATTTTTCATTATTTTGCTTTTTAATACTGACCATCTCTGATTCAAGCAATACCGGCAGAGGGAAAAAAATGGCAATGGCTCAGGATCCACAGTGAATGCGACTTGTAATTTATAAGTTGGTAATGGTAATATTTCGCAACAGAGGAAATGAATAAGAAGGATGTTGCAAAAAAGGACAGGACAGAATTAGTAAACTTTAAGTGCATGGCTATTTCAAATGTATTAGGAACACAAAACCAACTTTAGTTCACTCTGGAACTAAAAATCCTCTAACTCAGACCTACTCCTTTTAAATCTCAGCCTCTGTAGCATCCTAAACAAGTTCAATGACTTACACACTACTCTTTCCAACTACTCTCCAGATATAGCAGTGTTAACTAAAACCTAGCTAAAGCCCCACATTAAGGATACAGAAATTCTGACACCAGGATACATTATACGAATGGATAGACTCAACAAACACAGTGGGGGTGTTGCAGTAATGTTTAAAAATACCCTCAAAATAACCCAACTGAACCGTATGCCTCCCATTATTCCCAGCTCTGAATTATTGCTCATCCACCTTGAAATCAACCCCGATAAAGGAATAGTTATTATAGCCACCTCCCTCCCTCCTGGTAACAACCTCCCCAGTATTGAACATCTACTCTTCTGGACAGCCACTGAATTTACCCAAGAAACCTGTATTCGGGGTGACTTCAACTTAGATTGGCTCTCCTGTACTACTAGCAACCCATCCAACTTTATTAATCTTTTCTCCTTCACCCAGACCATAAACTGCCCAACTCGTATTGATAAATACTCCAACAAGCATTCTACTTTAGACTGCATCCTAACCAACAGACCCAACTAAGGTCAGTTAGCCAGATGCCTACCAGACACCCTCAGTGACCACTACCCAACATTTCTTCATAAAAAATGTGTTTACCCAGAAAGTAACATTATTTACAAACACATTACTACCAAAAAACATTTCTCCCTCACAACTTTCCACCTACTACTACAGCAGTGTAACTGGGCCCTTCTTAAATACCTACAATTAGATGATGCAGTTCAGTACTTCAAAGAAATCTTCCTTACTACACTCAATAAGCTGGCCCCTACCAGAAAAAATCATTTTAGGGCCAAGCCTCTCCCATGGTTGTCCAAAAGCACCAACTTACTAATGTGAAGCAGAGAAAATGCCTGGTCAAAATATCATACATCTAGGGAAAAATCTGACCTAACCAACTATCAACAGCTAAGAAACTTAACAAAAAACAAATAAAAAGTGACAAACAAGCATACTTCCTATCCTGTCAGCAAACAAACTCCATAATGAATTCCTGAAACTGGCAGCCCCTGTAATTGCATATCCCATCTCAATACTCATCAATCGCTCTATCAATGAACAGTATGTCCCTCGCGTTTGGAAAATATCTCATATTATTCAACTCCCTAAAGGTGGCCCATCCAAGGAAATAACTAACTTCTGCCCCATAGCAATCCTCTCCACCCTCGCAAAAATCCTAGAGAAATGCATCCACAACCAACTCTTAAACTAGTTCGTTATCAACAACCTACTTTCCAACTTTCAGCATGGTTTCTGGTCAAAGCACAGTACGAGTACAGCTCTACTTGCCTTTACTAACTCCATCCACCAACACTTGAACAAAGGACAACAGGTCACTTCTATATTTCTAGACATGTCTAAAGCCTTTGATACAGTGTCTCACCAGCTTCTTCTTAATAAACTATCCACCTACGGCCTCAGCTCACCTGCAATAATCTGGTTCCATAGTTATCTTTCTAACCATCAACAGGCCACAGTGTGGGACGCCTCATTCTCCCCTCTCCTCCCCACCTTTGTGGAAGTCCCCCAAGGTTACTTTTTCAGTCCACTCCTCTTTATCATATTCACCAATAACCTCTGCAAAGCAACTCAGGATGCCTCCATAGTTCAATATGCTGACAATTATACCCCTTATCTGTTCTGCTCCCTCCACCCTACATCTCCAAATTAAAATACAATTTGCTTTTCAGGACATCAACTCCTACCTCTCACAACACCAACTCATTTTAAATCCCAACAAAACCAAAGTTATAGTATTTAGCAATAAAAATCCAAAACTTCACAAATCCCGCTATCCATTACCTCTGCTAACGGTACCGAAATTGCCCCCACTAACCACACAAAACTCTTAGGTATTACCATAGGTGAATACTTCAAATTTGACAAACATATTGCCCAAAAAGTCCACATCAAATTAGGTAGCCTGTATAGAGCCAAACCATTCCTAACACCCAATGCCAGGCTTGCCACTGCATGCAAACACCTCCTAAGTACCCTTCTCTATGGTTCCATTGCCTTCACTAACCTCCGGAAATCAGACCTCAATAAACTGGAATCATGTTACCATAAAATTGCTAAATTTGCCACCAACTTCCCACTCACATCCCATCACTGCTCATCACTTTCAGTGTTAAACTGGCTAGAGCTTCCCAACCTTTTGTCCCTCAATCATCTAGCCTTAACCTACAAAACAATCTACCATCCCAATCACTGCCCTGTCATATCCTCCTTAGTTCAACCATACTCCAACCGTCGAGGTCTCAGATCCTCCAACAAACTCTTACTTAAGGTATCCAACTCCCACAACCAACATGGTGACTCCTTCTATTCCCACAATATAGCCAAACTCTGGAACTCCCTCCCAGAAACCCTAAGGAACATACCCTCACACGACCAGTTCAAAACAGTATTAAAACACCACCTTAGCAGCCATTGGCTATGCTCCTGTCACTCCCCTGGTTAAACCCCCCTCTCCTCTCTTGTTAGCTACTCTCCAAACAGTCTCTCCGATGACTTCTTTTGTAATTTAGTTCTACTTCCTCTACTCCCTTTGCCATTAGCTCTCTCAGCTTGTAATTAATGCTTTACTTCAGCTTCTGGTTTATTCTCTACAGAGCTGTTTCTATTAGCAGGTTTTCAGTTCCCATCATCCTGTTGCATTTGTTCATCGAGGGAGATCTTCCCCTTGGATCTCCACCAGAAAACATGCAATACTTGTGTGTATTTTTTGATATTGTAAAAATACATTCTATTTTTGTGATGATCTGTATTTGTTCATTGAGGGAGATCTTCCCCTTGGATTTCTACCAGAAAACATGCAATACTTGTGTAATGTTTCTTCTGGATATGTAATGTTTTTTTTGATATTATAAAAATGCATTCTATTTTTTTGATGATCTGTGTATCTAAAATCTACTTGTATTTTATTTTCTTTTGGAGCTTTTCTCCCCGGGACTCTGCTGAAAACAGGCCTCTAGCACAGTTGGACATTCCCGGTCAACAAAATGTAATAACTAAATAAGTAATCAAAAAAAAAAAATAAAACGAGACTGGAGCTGCTGATTTCCAGGATATTCCAAGTAAAATGACACTGTGGGTGGGAATAAACATGACGTAGTTAAAGTGGATGTTCCCTTCCTCAGCTTGAATTCAGACCCAAATTTTCAACACTAGGGTGGTCCCTTTAAGGTCCCTTTAAGGAATGCTTGAAAGTGAAGCCAAGTTAATTGCTTTTTTAAAACTGTAATTCACTATTTATGTGTAAGAAATCTAACCCCCATGATTAATAAGCGTAACTTGGGATGAGCTAGTTTGTATTGGATTCACAGCTTTTAATACTTTAGCTGTTACTAGAGTCTTTGATATTAAACTTAACCTCCCCCAAGATACTGACTTGTCTCAACCAAATACTGTAAATAATGCAAAAATGTTGCAATGAAACACTAGAAAAAAAAATTACACTTTTAAAAACGCATTGTAGAAAAATGCAAAATTAAATGCTGACATAAAATCAGGAGGGAAATGCAAAAATATTTTCTTTCTTTAGGGTACTCATAGTATGATTAAACGTAATTTCAGTTCATTTGTAATAATAAAAAATAAACTAATGTGTGTATAGTTTTCTTGTTCATTTGTATCTGAAAACTTAGGTTGAAAATCTTGCTTTTGCTCAGACACATAAGCTACACCATTTATCTGAGGTTTGATGCTGACAATCCGTGACTGAAAAGGCACATTTAAATGTTAATGTTTTAGAGCCATTGCTTTCTTAAGGACTCAGAAGTTGGATTAAGTGACTTGACTTAATTATTCTTTTCCTCCAGACTTTCATGATGTAACAGATGAGACAAACATAGGGATGAATGGAAATCGAATTAAGCTCAGATATAAAACTAATGGAATAATTATTAAATGATACTTTTTCTGTAGGTGGTCTGTACAGTGTTGGATTATAGGGAAGGAAAATCACGTGTTGGAAAGAAAAGAAAAATGTCACATTTTAGTGGAGTTCTTCTTTGCTAATAGTTTAAATGTTAAAGAAAAAGTTCAAAACATGGTTCTGCAGCCTGTAATTATGACCATAACCTTTCTTAGATTATATCTAACTATCATTTACCCATTTGCTCTTACTGATGAAGGTAAGACTCACTATAGCTCTGTGAAACAATGTTCACCATTGAAACGAATTGATGGTTCATGATCGTGCTATCCCAAACAGAACCAAGATGCTATCCTCCAAAAAAAGGAAGCCAATCTGGTGGTCCCCTGCCATAAACAAACTCTACAACAGAAGGAAGCAACTGTTGCAAAAGAGAGTAAAATCCTATGAGTGGAGGAGCTCCCTGGTCAGCCTCAGTAAGAAGCTGAGATCCCTTATAAGATCCTCCAAAGCTAGCTATGAAAACAAAATCACCACTGATTCTAAGGGCAACCACAAAGCATTCTATAGCTATATGAACAATCTCAATGGCAACACCCAGATCTGCTCTGAGTTACAGCACAATGGCATGAAAATTACAGAACCAACTGATATTGCCAACATCCTGGTAGATAAGTTCAGTGCTAACTTTACCCCACTCTCACCCCCTAAACGGCCCATATCTATACAGGAAGAATGCAGAGTCCCTGTAATCACATCTATGCAGGTAAAAGCTGCACTCTCTAAAACCAAAAACACAGCATCCATGGGACCGGACAACATCCCAGGCTGCATTTTACATGGACTTCAGAACGAACTGGCTCCCCACCTAAGCACCATGTTCAATCATAGTCTCACATCAGGCTTTGTGCCCACTGAATGGCACACAGCAACAGTTATCCCACTCCACAAAGGGGGAGTCACCACTGATCCTGGGAACTATTGCCCTATTAGCCTGACGAGCCTGTTCTGCAAGGCCATGGAACGTATCATCCCAGAACTCATAAACAAAGACATTGGTAACCTCCAAACTCTGGACCCCACCCAGTTCAGGTTTCTGAAAGGCAGATCATGTCTTCTGAACCTGATCGACTTCTTTGAGGCAGTCACTAAAGCCGTAGACAAGGGTAAGGTGGTTCACATAGCCTATCTTGACCCCGCCAAGGCTTTCAACACCATCCCCCATTCTGGAATTATAGCTAAACTCACTAAACTATATATAAATCCCTACGTCACAAGATGGGTTGCCAACTGGCTCACTGACAGAACCCACACTGTAAAAGTTGCAGACTCCAAATCTGACTTCAAACCAGTGACAAGTGGAGTACCACAGGGTTCAGTACTGGGACCTCTTCTGTTTGGTATCTACTTCTTTGAAGTACAAGCTAACACAGAAGGCCTCCGGCTAATGAAGTTTGCAGATGACTGCAAACTAGAAGCCATAGTCGAGTCCCCAGATGATGTGGACATCCTACAGAAGGGCCTCACTGAGACAGTTGCCTGGTGTCAGAGGCATGGCCTCAAGCTCAATGCCAAAAAGTGCATTGTCATCCCCTTTTGTAAAAACTCTGTACCCATGAACTACCACATAAATGGCAGTCTACATAAAGCTGAATGTGTGATAAGAGAACTTGGGACCCAGGTGGACAGTAGTCTTTCCTTTGATAATCACATCACCACAGTAGTCAGGAAATCATTCTATGTAGCACACCTCATCACAAAAGGGTTCTCATCCAGGAAAAAAGAGGTAATTGTTCCCCCTCTACTCGGCACTCATTAGACCCATTATAGAGTACATGTCCCTTTTGGAATGTACCTCACAAGACATCTGCAGCAGCTGGAAAGGCCACAGAAGTACCTCACAAAGAGGATTATTAGCCTCAAATAGATGCCCTACACTGACCGTCTCAAAAACTCCAGCTTTACTCTGTAGCATATCGCCTACTCCGAGGAGATCTCTGCCTAACATATAAAGCTATGCTAAACCCAGAGCTGTTGGACATGATACACCTAAAGAAATCCCAATCCCTCCGAGCTACACACTCTAGGGACCTACATCTTGTCACTACAATAAACAGGACATGCTGGAGGGATAGAGTCCTGTCTCAGAGACTTCCTATACTCTGGAATAAGCTACCCATTTATGTCAAGCAAAGTTCCTCATTAGCACTCTTCAAGAAAAATCTTGATGAGTGGATGGGAAATAGGAAATACACCCCGGGATCACTTCTGTGGCTCTGCTCAACAGGGAACCTTGTTGGCTAGGCTTACTTAGGCCCTTGGACTGATAGCCTAGTACCTACCTATGAATCTATGAGCTTATGAATCAGTCCATAAAGTAAATGTGAGATGACCCCTGAACAAATCTTACTGAAAATTCTGAAAGAATATGTGCAAGAATTATATATACGCCAAAATTATACAGTTGCTCCTTGTTTGCTTTTAAGCATTTCTTTAACTAATTGTTAGAATTAGGACTAGGATATTTTAAATTATTGAATGAAATCTTGGCTCAAACCCTAATGCACAGATCTCAAATAATAGAGGAGGGCAGTGTAATTTCTTCTTCCTCCTACCTCTTATACATCAATGGATGAGGGATGTCTGCCTGAAACTTCACATTGGATTTGTGGCCACTTAATTGGTTGACAAAATTCACTCTAATGTTTCATGTTATTATACCTTCTTATCAGTATCACTGAATGTATTTTAGTCAGTGTCACTGAATAAGGATTGGGTGTAAAATACAGTATACATTGCAGCTGAGCCCTGAATTGAACCTGCAGTTGCACAAACACACGTTCAAGGCAGGACGTACAGAGGTTCAATAAAATCAAAAACAGGCAGAGGAAAGGGGCACTTGTGTATGCACAAGCCAACACAAAAGTCATGAAGAAGTGAGTGAATTATATACGAATGTTCCTGTGACTGTTATACCTGGATACAGGTTTAGAAATGTATTTTCTTTAGAGGATAAGTGGAATGTTAATGGTCTGGTAAATGCTTCTTAAGATTTGTGAAATCTAACTCTAATACCAAATTTGTCAAGTAAGAATGGTCACTTACAGAAACAACATTATACATCTGTATCATCTTCTGGAGGAGTTATACAGAAGGAATGAAGGTGATACCATTACCCCCCTAGGCAGACATCAGCATGATGTTATTTTAAGAATATAAGAATTAACTAACTGCTGGCATAGTATTAATAACAATACTGTTAATTTTTGAGCATTTCCTGTCCTATTAACTGCATCTCAAGGATAAAGCTTGAAACCTTAGCTGATGCCACAGCAACTAGATAAGTCAGTGATTGTGCAGGGGTATGGAATATTACATATTTAAATAAATGCAATGTTTCATCTTGCAAACTAGAAACACATCTATTGACTTCTGTTGGCAGTGTTTTTTTTTTTAAGCAGAGCAATGTTTTCATTTGACTGATTATATTTCTGAGTGATATATTTTCAGTCTCCCTCAAATTGATAGCATTGCTGGAATCCAAGAACATTACAATTACAATTCATGTGAGGCAGTTTATGTTGTGAGTTGTTCTAGCTGTGACAGCTTCTACATGAGCAAAAACATATGGAAGGTATTGTGGTGTGCATTTGGGACAGAAGTTATAAATAGTGCTATATGTAAGCATTCTATCACATGCTCAGTCTTTTTTTTCTGAATGATATTAAGAGAATGCGGGTTGGGGAGATTTTAGTATACTTCCAAAAAAGGAATTAGAATTAGAATGGCTGGTTTGACTAGATGCATCAAAAGTACCCTTACATTAAGACTACCCACATCATTTTTGATGTGTGCCTTTTTGGAACTGGGCTGATATTTCACTGGAAAATATGCAAATAGTTATCCATAAAAATAAAAATAAAAATGTTATCCAGGACCACTTAAATATATTCTTCATTCAGTATGAAACAAGTGCTACTTTCATGGCCTGATCTGGAGATTCCTGCAAGCATTTCATGGGGGACCATTTTTCTTTATCTAAATATCATGCCTTTACACAGCAGTGGCAACATCCATTTGCACTAATACCAAGGACAGCAGCCATACTAGCTGAGAGGTCATTGAAGCATGTGAGCAAATAAGCATTCTTACCTCTGCTGTTGGATGACCTCTGAGCTAGTATGCTTAGAGTCATAAAGTAAAAGGTTGTAGGAATGAATGAAGCTTACCCTTGCAAAAAAAAAAAAAAAAAAAAAATTTGAAACACTGTAATTTTGATGTCTGTGGTTCCCGTTAGATGGAGTGATGTTTGCACCCATATGGTAATGACGTAAATCTTCTTTTGCCCGCAGCTACGTACCATTACTTCATAGACATTGAATGTGGTCCATCTGCACTCCAGGTCCGCTATGGACAAAGCTCTTCTAGAACAGTGAGTTAAACTATTCCTGCACAGAGGCATCAGCTTGGTGCTCTTTCCACTCTTATTACACATTTCGATTTTACAGGTCTGTCCAGTTGCTAGCCTGGTCATATGTCCCAATTCACTACCAAATGTTGATAAGTTGATGGCTCAGTGACCTGAGTGCTCAGAACATAACACCTGGAGTCTAATGACATGACTATAACGTCAGACACTGACCTCAGGCCCAAGGTGCTCTGGTACCAAGTATACTTACAACATCTTTGTATATGAATATGATTTTTACTGTGGACAATCCATAATTAGCGCAGATATTCAAAATCAGTTAGACACTTGAGCAAGTGATTCCTCTCAAACAGACTCTCCAGGCATTTCCAGACATTTCTATCATGAACATTGTAATGTCTCACTGGAATTCTTAATTATAGTATCAGTAGGTATCCTATCAAGTCCATCCACAAGCACTAAGAAGTTTATATTCTCTGAGTAGTTGGTAGGTGCATAGACACAATGAAAAGATTTTTCTTTCTGCAACTCACAGGCACATTGAGGAGACCCTCTCATCAACTGGCAAAAAATCCAACTCTAGAACATACAAGACATTTTTCAGTGTCCTCAATCTGCCTGGGGCCTTTCCTATGGGTCATCTCAAGAGCAGGAAAGAGACCATCTCCACTCAAACTCCCTGGACCCAGAAACAATATTATGTTTCGAGGAAACACCAACTAAATCTGGATGACAAGTTTCAACCTCCTTCACTAAATTTGGTTCCTTCTCCAGACATACGTTAGCATTCTATGTCCTAAGAACCAGTTTCCATTGTCAGTTTCTTTTCTATCAGAAAATCATTCTGTTTTGGTATTGCACTTCGCTCCCACTCTTAACCTTACAGGAGTAACCTCACATAGTTGCTTTGTGCAGCAATGATCCTGAGTAGGTTATGTGGATCACCCTAGGCATGTTTCAGGCAAGGCTTTCTGATGTGGACCATCAAGAGGATCACATTCAGAACCTCTGTTTGTCTGGTCTCTTCTCTCTAACCAATTTGCCAAGGTGACCCTAACAAGGGGCATAAAACGCTGCGCAACATAGCTCTAATGATGACAAGGAAGCACAACCTCCTACACTACAATAAGGTAATAATCATTTGGGGGGGGTGTAATTTATAACAGAGATAGAAAGCATATTAGTTCAGTTTCTGTTCATGACACTACCCTGTGTATACATGGTGAGGTGGGTAGAAAACAGAAAAAAACAGAAATTATTTCAAGTGTACAATGGCTAATAATTATATCTATTACATTTCTCATGCAAAGAAATTCTTAGACTGTATAACCTATGGAGATCTTTTACTATCAGAAAGGAACAGCATACAAGAATTTTATTTATATATATATATATATATATATATATATATATATATATATATATATATATATATATATATACACACACACACACACACATACACACACACACACAGACACACACACACACACACACATTCTTTTTAATAAAGCAAAATGCTAATTATTATTTTTTTAAACAGTGATATTCCATTTAGTGTGTAACTTGACTAGCAGTAAAATGGCATTAAATAATGACAATAAGCTTAACAAAGCAACTATTGTAGCAGGCAAAAAAAAAAAAAAAACAGTGAAATTAATTTCCATACAGACAAAACTGAAAGGGACACTGTTATAAAGATGCACAAGGTAAAATGAATATTGTTGCTTTCACTGTTATATATTCATCTTCATGTGGAATAACCGGTCTGGAAAACAAATTACGTATTATTTAGAGAATCTATTTTTCCCCACCAAGTTACATAAATTCAGTATAACATTTGGCTATAATGAAAGCTTTTCAGATATGTTAGTCATCATATCAGAGAACATATTATTTCTAATGGTATATACGAGAACAAATTCTAGAGTCCATTTAAGTATGCAAGAGAAAGTAGAGAGGTGCATAGAAATAAATGGATATAGATGCAGGGGTGTAGGCAGGATTTTCAAATTTGTTCTCATAGCTCCCAGACTGCTGCCCCCAACAAGCCACAACCGCATCAACACATTGCCGTCTGTGCACTTCCTTAAACTGCTGACCAAGCCACGCCCCTTTCAAAATGCTGCTCAATGAATGGATCATTGACAACCATATGCCAGGATGGTAATTACTTGCATGATGAAGCAGCATGACTGAGCATTTTATTCCAAAAGTGCATCTTCATGGGTCAGAAAAGCAAAATACATTCCCATTTACCCCAATTGCTCACGGGCGTGCACACGCACACGCACACACACACACACACACACACTCACACTCACACACACACACTCACACACACACACACACACACACACACACACACACACACACACACACACACACACACACACACACACACACACACCACACCACACACACCACACATGTATACCAGTTAAATAGGAATACCAAGACATTATCAAATAGTCCCAAGTGCCAGTAAGCACACCCAAATGCACAGCAGTCTTGCAAAGGCATAATTATGACAGTAAATAGTAGGACCACTCATTAAACTTACAAACAACCCCCATACCCATTACCTACCTAAAGTAGGTGGTTTAGCCTTGCCAGCATCAGTAATAATGTTTTCATTATTGTATTGAATCGATGCATGCAAATACTCAGAATTTGCATTCTGCCTTGTTTCACCCAAATACAAATTAGACCTGCAAATCCAGAATTATTACATCAAAGCTAGTGCCAAACATTTCATCCATAAACAGCCATCATATCAATTGTCGACCTAAAGTATCTGCTTTGACCCTGCCAGAATTAAAATGAAAATAACAATAATTGCTTTAATTTACTCTTTTGCATAGAAACAATAGCTACAGGCTTGTATGACAGATGACTTTACCTAAATACACATTAATCTTGCAAAGCTACAGCTACAACAATAACATTTCATTCACAAACACCCCCATTACCTAGTAAAAGTAGCTGCGTATTACCCTGTCATGATTAAAGTAGAAATAATAGTAACAACTGGGTTGCATACTTGCATTACTTTCATTTTTTTTGACAGAAACATTAGTTACAACTTTTGTGTGCCAGCCAAATACACATTTCATTTTATTTATTTCACTTTTGTTTACCTGGACCGGCTTTAGTTGAAAAAAAAAAACTTTTCAGCATGTGTTCAGGGAGAAAAGCTCCAGCATATAAGAAAAAGTTTTGAACAAACATTCAGTATATACATGAGCATATATGAAATAACATACATTAAGAATTACTCATAAACTTCCTAATTATTTTACATTAATCTTAAAGTACAGACAGAAAAGTATTACAGTTTTGCAAAGCTGGAATTACAACAACAATAAACATTAGGGACACACACACACACACACACACACACACACACACACACACACACACACACACACACACACACACACACACACACACACCTCAACCTGTTAGTGCAAGAAATCTGGACAAAGCCTAAAATAAGGGGGAGACAAATGCCCGAAAATAGCGACAGATTTTAAATATTCCTCTTATATACTTAGAAAGTTGTTAGAATAACAGATTTTGTGTTACCATACATTTTCTAAATTATATTAAAGTCTGAAACTTAAATATGTGCCATTATTTAGTGACTTCAATCCTCAGTGATCTGCCAGAAAACCACAAATGTTATATAGAACAGACAAAAATATGGGTCAAAAATCAACATTCTGCGAAAATCTGGACAGTTGAGAGGTATAAGTTACTTCAAGATAAAGAAGTGTTCTAGATGTAGACTTGTGCATTTTTTCTGTTCTTAATTGATAAGACCCAGTCCCCCTACCTCAAAGTCCCAGATTGTTTTGACAAGTAAAGACAGTTAATAAGCCTTCATAGGAGGTTACTAGGCTAATGGCGCTGGGGCCCTTCCAAGACTAACCAAGAGTTTATCCCCAAAAAGAAACCTCAGTCAGCACTTGTTGCCCCTGTCAGTGAGGGACACAGGTGGAACCTCTGGGACAAGTTTGTGGTTTCCCATCCACTCATCAAGGTTGTGCTTGAAGAGGGTCAGCGAGGTGCTCCATTTGATGTGTATGGAAAGTCTATTCCAGAGATGCAGCAGCCTCTGGGAGACAAGCCTGTCTCTCCAGCAGGTTTTGTTGATGTTGCATATTAGATTCAGGCCTTTTGAGTGGGCAGTGTGTGAGGAGTTAGATTTTATCACCACCATAAAACCTCATTTCTTGCACACAGTTCCAGTACACAACACCCAACATGTTGACACCAATATTTAAACTGTCAAGGTCTTACCAATCCAGACTGCATAGATAAAAAAGATAGTTATTTTTTTCTTTTTTAAAAAGGAACTCAAGCACACGTGGCTGCTCCAAGTTCCATGTAGAATCTGATATCATGAGCCACCTTGTACCTGCCAGATTCTATCCTCTGTGTCCAAATAAAAAGCACTCAAATGCGTACAGGGCATATGCCTCCCGACATCCTTGTCTAGGTGCCCAGAAACAATTGGCATTACCTGAATAATTTGCACTTGTTGGCACCTTTGCCTTTTTTGCACTCTGACAAACTATTTAACTATTCATATAAAAAACTCTCAAATGTTATACAGAAACACTGGTGTAATACATTCCCTGCAGTATACTGCAGAGTTTCAGTTTTAGCATGTGAAATGTACTGGGTCAAAATGCGTATTTAAGGCACACAGATATACCTTCAGCTTATGAAAATAATCAGTGTTTATACTAACATACATTACTCTCTTCAAGACAATAAGTTTAAAGAGGATGTGAATTTCTATTGTTTGCTGTAAACCTGCAAATATTAAAAGACTGATGTTTTAGATGACTGTGCCTTAATTGTAGTTACACTGCGCTCAGTGTGTTTAAACACTGATATCTCACTGCTGTTTTTCCACAGACAAGTAGGTAGTTGACTGAATCAGAGATACGTAGTACTGTGAGCACAACAACTAATTAACTGACGTACTACATATGTTTCCACAAAATAAAATGAACAGGTAACTTTAAATGTGAATGTTTTAATTTATGCAACTTAGTGTCTTACTTTTCAGTTCACAAAGTGATTTATTTAGGTGATAAATAAAAGCATTTGGATTTATTCCCTAAAAAGCATGGATCTTGAAGAATACCCTAAAACAGACTGAAGCAAACCAATTGTTTCTGCTAGAGATTTGACATATTTTGTTTTGGCTGTTAGAGCACAAAAACACAGATGATGCATGCACAGGGCACCGCTTTATTTTGAGAATCTTGTTTTATTCTGAAGTATTCATTAGTGAAAAGGTGTAAAAAGAATTGTTATTCAGTAGAAAGGCACCTCCATAGTAGAAAACGTATATCAAAAGAACTGTACAAGAAGGCTAAATCAATTTAATGAGTACATCTTAATGACAGAAGCCTATACATGTTGTATATAAAGTGTGATAACATAAGCTGGTCACTAAAATGAGTGCAGGGTTTTAGAATGGAAAGAGCAAACAGAAGAGGTTGTAAAAACATGTAAAACTTCACAATCACAGATATAAAGGGACTGAGGTAAGAAAGTGACACAATACAGTCTAAGGTGCACCACAAGAATAGAAATCTGGGCTGACTAGGTGGGCAAAATAATCTACATTTCTGCTGTCAGCTTCTTCAGTTGTGAACATACTACTAGAAGTGGTTGATGTAGGGAGCTGACATCTCTGAAACATGTAAACCAGGGTCCCAAGTGGTCAGCTGTAGTCCGTTTAGATACATTAGACGGGAAACACCTGAGCAGAATAACCAATGATCATATAATCTTCTGCTAATAAACATATTTGTTTCTAGATAACCTCAATCTTTGCTCAAAGTCATCAAGCATTTATAAGCAAGATACAAATAGTACCAATCATGTTTCTTCTAAAGAGTTAAGACGTTCAGAGAGTTGAGACGTTCAGAGTTCAGACTTAAGATGCAACCAACAGTAGTGAAACACAGACTTTTCTGATGACAAGACATATATTTAGGAATGCAGAAGAGCTATTGCCAGTGATAAAGGCATCTCAAATGTTGTTTCTGTTTGGCTCATAAAATATGAACATACATGACTTCCATTAAACTCCAAAACAGCAATTAGTCTGGGTCAACAGTCATTCATACATGTTGTCTCCATACTTTTGAGACACAGTAGTGTATCCTCCTGACTATTAATTTTATGTTTCTGAAATACATTATTTGGAGTTCCAAAGACAGACAGAACATTTGTCAAGACAGTGTATACTAAGACCTCTTGTTCTTGTAGATGGAGTAAAATTATACCTAGTTCCACAATGTACCTTCAGTGTAGTAAAAAATAACTTCTTGCAGAAAATGTCAGCATGCAAGCCATACGCAAATGGTTCCTATTGCTACCTGCATCTGTGTTGACATATATAGGAAAATAGGAAGGGTAAAAACTGAAGATGGATTTTATATGCATAAGATCTCTGGACCAGATTGTCAATACATTAACAAGGTGTGCAATCATAATGGATATGGGTCTCACTAATATGGGAGAGTGCTGCACACCCCCAGTGTAATGTCTTCCCTGGTAAAGTCAGACCACAAAATGGTCTCCATTGAAGTAAAAATAAAATATGGAACCCCAGCTAACCCTGAAATATTCAGGGACTACTCTAAGGATAACTTCCTACTACTAAATGATAACCTGACAAAATTTCAAGCTCCCATAAACACTGAGAACAATGCTGCCTATACAGAACTGTTCAAAGAAACCCTATACAAGCATGTTAATAGCTGCATAGAGGCAGCTGTACTCATGAGGCAGAAGTACAGAACTAACTCAAAAAAAAAATCATGGCAAAAATTAGGAGGTGCATTACCCAGCAGGATAAACGTCCTCTCATCAGGGGACATATACAATCTACCAAAGCCAAATTTGAGGTAAATTTTGCCTTCCAGGCTAAGGACAACCACATGGCATACTTTAGCTATGCCTACATCCTGAAAGGCAATACACAATTGTGTGTGGAGCTCATTGTAGATACAGCCACCTATACTGAGCCAGAATATATAGTAAACCTACTGGCTGACAAATTCAGCTCCAGCTTTACCCCTCTCTCCCCAACAGCCTTCCCAAGACAATACCATCAAATATAACACCCCCTGCTATCACTAGGGAACAGGCCCCTTAATGCTGAGTCTAAGGCCAAGAACACTACATCAATGGGCTCAGAAAATATCCAGGAAGCCTTCTAAATAGCATAAAATATGATCTATCAGGCCCTCTGTAATTGCTATTTAACTTTAGCCTCTAAACAGGCTTCATGCCTCATGAATGGAAAACAGCAACAGCTATCCCTCTGAACAAAAGTGGACCATCTCTAAACCCTGAAACCTACAGAGCAAAGACACAGAAAGGATTATCATGGAAATGATCAATAATGACATAGGAATCCTCTTCTCACCCAATTTGGTTTCATCAAGGGCAGGTCATGCCTGTGATGTCCCTTGTCTGGGCTAGTGATCAAGGAGCCTCAGTCCTCACCACTGACACCAGTAAGGGATGTCACTTGGAAAGAAAATAGATACACACAGTATTTCCAGATTCAGCTCTCTGCACCAAGCACAATTTGCCTTAAGGGCACACAGGGAATACCCTCCCGTCCCAGGGCTGGGTTTCCCTCTGTCTCACCAGGCCCCAAATAAGACCACACACTGATGACAGCTGCAGAGATGAGTCCTCAGCTGAGTGTTCCAAGGCAAGTCCTCCACCACCCTCCCTGTGAAAGCAGTGCTTTGTGTCCCTGCTCCATTTAGCTGACACACGGACTCTTTGAGATTTAATTTTTACACACACACACACACACACACACACACACACACACACACACACACACACACGCCTGGGAAAGGCTGGCATAGCTTTAGCAGCTATGTCCCCTCTGCCCAGACTATAAGGTAGATACTGCCACCAGAACACTCCAAAGCCAGCTAATCTAAGGGTCAACGGTACCCAATTATACTGAGTAAAATTAATACCAATACAAATAGTAGTGTTGGACCAATGCAGCAATGCTTTCAGCAGCAACCACAGTGTCAACAAATAAATATAAGTACCCTCAAAGATTAAAATATTCTCTAAAAGACCAGCCACAATGAAAAGTTTAAATGTATTTAATAATAAATAATACAAGGACATGAAAATACTAAATATCTATTTACAATAAACACGAGTTGAAACCACAGGAAATATTAAAAATAATACAGAAGGAAAGGTTCACACAGATACAGAAAACAAATACTTACTAATCTCACTATATTTTCCTGACTGATCTAAATAACTACTGTTCCCTAGTTCACTTACTAGAGCAAGTCAAGATGATATGGGTGAGTTGTATTCCTTTTTGTCAGGTTTCACAACAGACTTCCTGGAAGCTTCTATCTCATCTACTATTAAAACAAGAATATTACAGAATGACATCACATACATCTGGTCACCTGACTTCTACTTCCCACACTACCCCCTTTACTTGAAACAGAACTAGAATCTAGCACATATATTTCATAATACACACACATAGAGCTTTGCTAAGATGTGTTATAGCATCTGGAAGCTATAAAACCATTTTAAAAACATCCACCCTTCCAGGGTAGCAATTAGTTCACTACTAAAGACAGTAGAGTAGCATTCCTAGTCCTGGTTTTCACAGACATTTTGTCTCTGGCTGCAGTTAAAACTGTAAGATACAATTTTTATGGCCTAAATCAGGTAATTTAATTTCAGGCTATTTTTCAAAGTTAGCTGGACTAAGATTAATCTCATCTCTTCTCTTCCAGTATCCTGTATAACAATATATTCATTTCAACATTTGATAAACAAAACTATTTCCTTGATGCCCAAAGCAAATACTCAAAAAATCCACAAAAATGTTGGCAAACTATCAATCTAGCTCCTAGCTCCACCGATAATAGCAAGAGCATAGCCTCCCAATTTAATCACCATTTTACCAAATCTATTCTGACATTATCGAACCAACTATCCAAAAATAGCCAGAAGCATACCCCAACCAAATGCACAGATAACATTCCTTCCTTTGCCCTCTCTCCTGTTACCACCTCTACAATTAAAAAACTTATCCTAAAATTGAAACCTACCATCCTTGCAGCTGATAGTATACCTGCCAACTTCCTAAAACTAGCCACTGAATCCTGAATGTCTCTATCCTTATCAACCACTCAGTACAGGAAGCCTATATCCCTCATCTATGGAAAGTTTCATATATCATTCCACTTCATAAAGGTGGCAACTCTTTTGACTTCTCAAATTATCACCCAATTGCCATACTATCTCCCTTATCTAAGCTACTTGAGAAATGTATTCATTCTCAGGTTATGCAATTCCTGAACACACATAAACTTCTTTCCACCACACAACATGGATTCTGGCCATACCATAGTACAACTACAGCCCTTCTCTCTTTTACTAATTTGGTCAACCAGCACAGAAATGGCAATAACTTTGTAACTGCTATATTCTTAGATCTCTCCAAAACTTTTGATATGGTCTCACACTCCTTACTACTAGATACTCTAGCCTCCCTATCCTTTGCCCCCTCTACTGTGGCCTGGTTCAAGAACTATCTATCAGACAGACAGCAATCCATCCAATGGGAAGACACATTATCTCCCCTACTACCTATTATCATTGGACTTCCACAAGGCTCAATACTGGGCCCACTTATTTTTTTCTATTTTCACTAACAATCTGCATACCTCCACCCAACATGCCACACTTATCCAGTATGCAGATGATTCAACTCTAATCTGCTCTGCCCCATCTCTCATCACTCTACAACAGCTCACTGAGGAATACTTTACCTCTGTGGAGAAATGGATTACTGATATCCAACTCATCCTAAACCCCAACAAGACTAAATTGCTCCTATTCACCCCCATTAAACTGAAAACTACCTGTCTTTCCTTTACCATCACTTCAAAAGTGGCACTACCATCTCTCCTTCAACCTATACTAAACTCCTTGGTGTAGAAATTGACAAAACCTCCTCTTTGATGTCCATATTTCCTAAACCATCAAAAAGTACACATAAAAATGGGAACACTATACAAACACAAAAATTTCCTCTCAGATCAGGCATGAATCACCCTAGCCCAAACTCATCTATTGTCTACACTAATGTACGCAGCACCAATTCTTACCCTGACAAGAAAACCTGATCTTGAGAAACTTGAGTCATGCTATAATAAAATTGCCAAGTTTGCTAACAACTCCTCTTTCAGAACCCAGCACTGTCAGGCTCTAAGGGACCTACAATGGCTAGAACTTCCTCAACTACTCAGTTACCACCAGCTAATCATTGCCTATAACATTCTGAAACATCCTGCTAAAATCCCAGCTCTAAGTCAGCTTCTCACTCACTACAAAGCTAATCGTCCTCTCTGGTCTGTTGAAAAACACTACTCTGTGCCTCAAGGGCTAACAATAATGCTGGGAAAGCCCTTTTCTCCCACACCATATCTAGAACCTGGAATAGCCTCCTCTCTTCTCTGACTTCTGCATCCACTACCACACTGTTCAAAAACTCACTTAAATCACATCTTATGAACACCTGGCTATGTTCATGTATTACTTAATATTTATTTTACTTCTTCATATACTTTCCTTCCTAGTATACTTACCGTATATATGTTACAGTACCATTACTCCAATTTCTTTATCTCTAGCATGAAATTTCCCTTGATACCCATATTGTTTTTTTGTATTACTTCAGATATTGTTGATATTCTCTTTGTCTGTTTTACATTTCTGTCTGATTTTTTAAATCTGATTGTTATGTAAATGTGGAGCTTTTCTCCCTGGGCCTCCGCTGTAAGTGGACCTGGTCCAGTCGGACTATTCCGGTAAACAAATATAAAATAAAATAAAATAGATAAATAAAACAGTTACAATACAGTCTGATGTACAGGTGTATTTCTTTTCTGTCCAGCAGGACCCACTGTTGGTACATTTTTAACACATGTAGCTTTACAAATACATTTTCAACACAAGCATCTGTACAAATCAGTTTGATATACAAATGACATATAATTCTTTTCAAAACTCCAGCTAGCTATGCTAGCATATGTTATACATCCACTGCCCTACTTCACATAGCATTGCCAGCAATACTTCACATCATCACAATGCCTACTCAACCTGGTGGACTTTTTTAAGAAGGTCACCAAAGCAGTGGATGAGGGGAAAATTGATTCACACTGCCTACCTTGACCTGGCCAAGGCATTTGACACAATCTCCCACTTGGGTAGTGTTGACAAACTTAAGAGGTTAGGTACAAACTCTTATGTAACTTGGTGGATAGCTGGTTGGCTCACTGACAGGACACAGGAAGTTAGAACTGGGGAGTCCACCTTTACAAAAAGGCCAGTTACAAGTGGTGTGCTTCAGGAATCCATCCTGGGACCTCTCCTTTTTGGTATTTATTTCTCTGAATTCAAGGTCAGTGTCAATGGCCTCTGGCTGACTAAATTTGCAGATGATTGCAAATTAGGAGCTGACATTGAATCACCCACCTAGACAAATATTCTCCAGGAAGGGATGACACAGACAAACAACTGGTGTCAGAGCCATGGACTAAAACTAAATGCCAAGAAATGTATAATAGTATCCTTCAGGAAGTCATCCTGATGAACAGACAGTTATGTATCTTAGAGTCTACCTCTTCTAGAACGGGCTCCCTATCCATGTGAAACAGAATTCCTCCCTAACCCAATTCAGCTGTAACTTGGACAGTTGGATGGGGAACAGGAAATTCACCCCTGGTTTGGCACCTATGTCTTTAATGGACACAGGCAGCCTGTAAATGGGTAATTTCTTACACCCCTGTTTGTAAATGTTTCGCCTCCCAAACCCCTTCTTACACTTATTAAGGGTACCAGAGCTTGTCAGAGATTTGGAATGCATGGGTAGGCTTAAGGCCCTTATGGTCATTAGGCTAGTAAACACCTACAAATCTATGTAGCATTTTACATAAAGGAAGAAATATCAGCAACAAAACTAATAGGTATACAGGAAGATGAGGAGAAACTGTTCTGATTTATGCTATTTTATTTGTTAACTGGGTAAATGCACTATGAGCAAGTGTCTCTTTAAGCACAACTTGGGAGGACTCTCTGGTTTAGTGATGCAGAAGGGAAATGGGAACAGAAAGTATCACTTTAATCTATACATATGTTGTTTATAGACCTGCTTTACAATGGATATAAAAACAGAAAGCAAGAGGGAATACAAAGGGAAGCTGAAAAAAGGTGAAGCATTGTTTATGGGGGAACCAGACTGTCCTAAGTACCTGCATAGTTAAGTAAATGTAAGTATGCTCGAGTACCTACATAGCAGCCACACATGGGAGCACATGACTTATACTTTATACCATGTATGGAACAGACCTCCAGCTGTTTGTCTCAAAGCCCATCCAGGAGGTAAGATTCTTGGATCAAGCACTCTCACTTGAGATGGAAGAGAAAATCTCAGATTCAGAAACTGGTAACTGTGGAACATGCTGGTACTTCTGTGCATGTATCAGGCACAGACATCTACACATACATTCCTGGATAGAGATCGACAGTCTTGAATTTTCAGTAGTATGTAAACATCATCAGACTTCTCTCTAGCCTGCAGGGAATGTATTGTTGTGCTGCAAAAGGAAAAACAACAATGATATAATGAGATTATGTAAGTAGGAAATGTTTTAAAGAAAACTGACAAAATGGAGTGAAGGGGAAGGGAAGACAGAAAATAAAAAAGACAGCAGAAACACCTGTGGTAGCAAATATGGTGTCTAGAGGCATGCATTCTATTTTAATGATGTAATTAAGTGTACCTAGTACTTCTTTGTATTAAAAAGGAGCAAGTAAAACTGATTAAAAATTATGCTGAGGAAGCTATTTACGAAGAGGGAATCTTATTCACACATTATTAAAATGAAGTGTAAAATGTTTTGCAAGATAGATTCATTAGGTTATACTGGCATAAAATACAAAGTACATCGAAATGATTCATAGGTGGGTACTAGACTATCTGCCCAAAGGCATTTATAAGCCTAGCCAGAATGTGTTGGCTTTCTCGATCCCCTTAGATTAGTTCCCTGTGCCTCTGTCCAGCAGAGCCACTGAAGTGCCCCGAGGTAAACTTTTGTTTCCCATCCATTCGTCAAGGTTTCTTTTGAAGAGTGTTAGTGAGGAGCTCTGCTTATTGTAGATTGGGATCTTATTCCAAAGCATGGGAAGTCTCTGGGACAGGAATCTATCCCTCCAGCATGTCCTATTTATTGTTGTGGTGAGGTTTAGATCCCTGGAGCGTGTGGCTCGAGGGGATAAGGTTTTCTTTAGGTGGAGCATGTCCGTCAGTTCCGGGTTGGACATGGCCTTGTATGTCAGGCAGAGATCACCTCTGAGTAGGCGGTATGCAACAGAGTACAACTGGAGTTTCTTCAGTCGAGCTGCATAGGGCATCTGTTTGAGGCCATTGATCCTCTTGGTGAGGTACTTGTGGTCTTTCCAGCTGTTGTAGGTGTCTTGTAAGGTACATCCCAAATGGGGCGTTGTACTCTAAGATAGGTCTGATGAGTGATGAGTAGAGGGGCACAATGACCTCTTTTGATCTGGGGGCAAACCCTTTTGCGATTAGGTGGGCCACGTAGAAGGATATTCTAACCACTTTGGCAATGTGATTATCAAAGGTGAGATTACTATCTACTTGGGTCCCCAGATCCCTTATTACATCTTCCGTATTTAGGGGGACTGCCACCTATGTGGTAGTTTGTGGGTACTTTGTTTTATCCAAAGGGGATGACTATGCACTTTTTGGCATTTAGCTTGAGGCCATGATTTTGATTCTGGGAAGTAGATACCAAACAGGAGAGGACCCAGGACTGAACCCTGTGGTACTCCACTTGTCTGAAGTCAGACTGAATCTGCTACTTTCACTGTGTGGGTTCTGCCAGTGAGCCAGTTGGCCACCCATCTTGTGACATAGGGATTTATGCCCAGTCTAGTGAGTTTATCTAAAATTCCAGAGTGGGGGATGGTGTCGAAAGCCTTGGCAAGGTGAAGATTACCACCTTACCCTCATCCACGGCTTTGGTGACTGCTTCAAAGAAGTCAATCAGGTTTAGGAGATATGATCTACCTTTTATAAACCCAAACTGAGTGGGGTCCAAAGTTTGTAGGTCACCTATGTCTTTGTTTATAAGGTCCAAGAGGATACGTTCCATGGTCTTGCAGACCAGGCTAGTCAGGCTAATGAGGCAGTAGTTCCCGGGGTCCATGGTGGCCAGGCTCATCAGGCTAATGGGGCAGTAGTTCCTGGGGTCCATGGTGGCACCCCCTTTGTGGAGTGGGATAACAGTCACCGTGCGCCATTCAGTAGGCACAAAGCCTGAAGTGAGGCTATGATTGAACATGGTACTTAGGTGGGGTGCCAGTTTGTTCTATAGTTCGTGCAGGACACAGCCTGGGATGTTGTCTGGTCCCATGGATGTTGTGTTCTTGGCTTTGGAGAGTGCAGTCTTTACTTGTGTGTCTGTGACTATAGGGGCTTTGCATTCTTCCGGTATAGAGATGGGCCCTTTGTGGGGGGGGGATAAAGTTTGCACTGAATCTGCCAGGATGTTGGCGATATCTGTTGGTTCCGTATATCTAGTGCCATTGTGCTGTAGCTCAGAGCAGATGAGCATTGCCATGGAGATTTTTGACATAGCTGTAGAAGGCTTTTGTCGTCGTCTTTGGAGTCAGTGGCGATTTTATTTTTGTAACTAGCTTTGGAGGATTTTATGAGGGATCTCAGCTTCTTGCTGAGGCTGTCCATGGGAGTTCCAACAATCATGGGATTCTACTCTTTTTGAAACAGCTTCTTCCTTCTGTTGTAGCATTTATGGCCAGGAGCTGCCAGATTGGCTTCCTTTTTTTGTTTTTTTTTTTTGGAGGATAGCGTCTTGGTTCTGTTAGGGATGGCACGATCCATCTCATGTATGTGCTTATACAGTGCACTTGCATAGGATTCAGCAGTCGTACCTCTATTTCCCATCTGAATGGATGTTGTAAAGTTTACCACTTCTGTCTTAAGAAGCATGAAGTTGGCCTTGGAGAAGTTGTTTATGTTTTTTTCCTTAATGGGGGAGGGGGGACGGGATATGGATGTCTAGGGTGATTAGCTTGTGGTTGGATCTGATCACCGAGGAGTTGACCACTAGCATGGAGCATTGGGTTATCCGTATTGTTAATGACCAAGTCCAGGATATTGCAGACCCTGGTGGGGGTATGGACACGCTGATCCTGGGCGTTGGAATTATTGAATTCCAGAAAACGTTGAGCAAATGAGTTAGTGCACGAGTAGTTTTCCCAGTTAATGGTGGGGTAGTTGAAATCTCCCATTATTAGGGTATTGGGCTGTACCTTAATGTTGTCCAGTATATCAAGAAATGTGGAGTGGGCATCCTGGGGCATGGCAGGGGATCGGTAACAAGTTACAACCTGGACTGCAGTCTTGCCCAGTGTTACTTGCAGAATTTTGGATGCATTATGTTGAGCAAATAACCTGGAGATTTGGATATCCTTAAATCCCAGGATCGACAGGTGCAGGCCATCTCTGGCAAAGCATCATGGTCTGTTGAGCAAGTCATCCCAACAGACAGACACTGGATCCCCTTTGAATGACACCAGAAGCTTAGCCAATTGTTGAAGTTATTCATTTTGTCCTTGTACTGTGGTATCATTCTAGGTGATGGCAGGATGCTACTCAGGGCTAGGGTCATACCTGCCTGGGCTACAAGATCCGAGAGCTCCTCCATGTCTCTTATCATGTAGTCCAGGGGAGATACATCTCAGGTCATTCACACCGACAAACAATGACAAGAGTCATTTGCACTTTTTGTGGAGTGACTTGAGTGCGTGCATTATGTGGAGGACACTGGCACCCGACAGGCAGCTGACAGTAATTTTCTCCTTGTTTAGCCTAGTGAATGGGGCATCAGTGTGCCTGACTATAGAGTCGCCTAGGACTAGTAATGATTCTTCAATAACAACTAAAGTATGTGATATGAAGAATGCTACTGTAATGTGACTATTCATACTACTGATATATATATATATATATATATATATATACACATATATATATATATATATATATATATATATATATATATATATATATATATATATATACATATATATATATATATATATATATATATATATATATATATATATATATAAAAATCAAAACTAATAACCTTTTCCTAATACATAACTATTTGTCTCATGCAACAAACACAATAAGTTTACGAGGTGTATTTATGCTTAAATGGGTTAGCAAAACAAAACATCTATTCATATGATGATTTGTATGCATCCTCAGTGTTGCTCACCGGGTCAGGAAGAAACAGGCAAGTTGTGGGTTCTTGTTCAAGCAGCTTTACTATATACAAACACATCATAATTGAAACTAAGTAACTTTAACTTATAAACAAACTAGCTATCATGCACATAGATGTTAACACTCTGGCTGCACCTTCAAAATGACACTGAAGCTAACACGTGCTTAGTATTTATATACACACATAGACCTTGGAAATGCTTCTTAAAGGTACAGCACATCTGTTATTCTACATCCTCCCTCTTTGAGAAATGAGTCAGGCATTGTCACTGGTATTAATAAATACGCAATTTACGCAGGAATAATTTTCATCATGCAATTATACAAAACTAGGTACATATATACAGCTATGTCCAAGCTGCTGTGCATTTCACACTAGGCTTTGAAATGCGACCATATCATGTGACATAAAACTTGGGTTCTGGTTTAGCAACTGGGATTTTCTCTGCTGACTGTTCAATCTTAGGAACCTTGGGACCATCTGCCGGTACAGTATCAAGACACATTCTGGAACAGGAATATCATCTGGATTGCTCTGAGAGTTAGAGTCTTTATCACAGGAACAATGCTGTGATATTGGTTCTGCTACAGGAAGAAGATGTCTGCAACTTCTCCTGTACTCCACACCCTCGGATTTAACAAAATAAGATCTCAGCTCTGCATATATACTTCTTACTTGATCAATCTGGTCAAAACCTTTAGCCTTTTGTATCCTCACTGTCTCCCCCTCTTTCAGTGGATGAAGAAATCTGCTTGATTTGTCATAGCTGGACTTTTGAAAAGAATGCTTTTTAAATAATTGGGCTCTAATGGCTTTGTTGTTTTTAGCTTTAGACCTCAATAAACTAGAACTGATAGGCAATGTTGTTCTGGTTTGCCTGGACAGAAGTCTCTGAGCAGGTGATCCAAGTATATCGTCATGGGGTTTGTTTCTGAGATTGAGTAAATTCAAAAAAGCATTGTTATTATCACGCTTTAACTTCTCAAGTAATTGATTTGCACTCTGTACTGCACATTGAGCAAGTCCATTTGATTGCAGATACTCTGGACTACTAGTAACATGTACAAAGTCCTACTCTCTTGCAAATTTCTGAAACAATTGATTGGTAAATTGGGTACCATTGTCAGAGATTAATTTCTCTGGACTGCCATGGACTGAGAAATGGCATTTCAACTTAGTAATGACTGTAGTAGAAGTTAGATTAGGTAGTAGACTGATCTCATATCAATTCAAATAAGAGTCTACCAGTACTAAGTAATGCTGATTGTTCCACTTGTATATGTCAGTAGCTGCTATTGACCAAGGTAGTTTAGGAATATGATTTAGCTGAAGTGGCTCTTTTTGCAAATATGGTTTAGTACTATTACATACTGAACAGGAAGAAAGTACTCTATCAATGTCTTTTGCTAGAGAAGTCCAAAACACAAGTCCTCTCTCCCTTCTCTTAGTAGATTTGGAACTTGGGTGACCACGATGCAGAATCTGGATATACACATGTTGTAAGGAAGCAGGAACAACAATTTTAGGACCTTTGAAAATAATGCCATCTTCCATCAACAGCTCATCTCTGTAAGGAAAGTAAGGTTGCTCATCGGGTGGTACACTAGATTGCTTTGACAGCCAACCAACACTGATGTAGTGATTGAGCTTTTGCAAAACTGGATTAGTCATTGTATGATCTCATAGCTCATGAAGTCTTGCGGTAGAAAAACTACACACTTCCATGACATCAAAGTCAAAATTCGCTGCGTCAAGCTGTTCTGTTGTATTTCTTGGTGATCTGGATAAGGTATCAGCCAGCTAAAGAAGTTTGCTTATCGTATAGACCATTTTGAAGTTGTACTTTTTCAATTTAAGCATCATTCTTTGTAATCTCGCTGGAGCTGAATGCATAGGCTTTTATAAAATAGTAACCAAAGGTTGATAATTAGTTTCACTCTTGATATCTCAACCATAGATATAATCATGAAACTTGGAACAAGCAAACACTATTGCCAAAAGTTCCTTCTCAATTTGAACATACTGCATCTCAGTCTGTGTAAGTGTTCTAGTTGCATAGGCTACTAGCCTGCCTTCTTGAAGAATAACTGCACCTAAACCAAAATTTGAAGCATCGCAGGAAAGAGTTACTGTTTTGTTGATAACATAGAACCTTAATGTTGGTGGGGTAGCAATTTTCTGTTTAAGAACTTCAAATGCTTTCTGGTGCTGTTATAGCCATGACCATGTAACATTTTTACTTGTGAGCTCTCTCAAAGGTGCTGTCAATTCACTGTAGTCTGGTATAAACTTGCCTAAATAGTTGATCATACCAAGAAAACTTTGTACAGCTGGCATATCGAGAATGGCTGCTTGCTTAGACGGGTCTGATCTCAAGCCAATACTTGTAAATAAATGACCTACATATGTAACTTCTGGTAGTCTAAATTTGCTCTTCAGAGGATTGAGCTTTAAGTTCACTTGATGTGCTCCGTTTAGAACTCTCTTAAGATTTCTGTCATGCTCTGCCTCACCATTGCCTCCGACCAATAAATCATCTACTATTAAGGCAGAAGTATAACCTGAAAAACAATTGCTCCATTGCATGCTGAAAGACTTCACTTGCAAAATTTATTTCAAATGGCATCCTGAGGAATCTTCCAAATGGGGTACTGAATGTAGTCAGTAGTGAAGATTTTCGATCAAGCATCACTTGCCAAAATGAACTCTTTGCATCTATGACAGAAAAAACAGTGACATTCAGTATCAGGGCTGTGACTTCTTCAACTGTATGCATAGGAGTGATGTGGTCTCTTCAATGCTTTGTTCAAATCTTTTGGGTCAATGCATATTCTGATTTCATCTGAGCCATTTTTTGAACTGCTACCATGGACGGCACCCATTCGGTAGGTTCTGTAACTGGATAAATTACACCTTGTTGCACCATTTTATCCAACTGAGCTTTGACTTTATGCTACATAGCTATAGGAACTCTTCTTGCTGGTCTGACCACTAGACTGACCTCTGGGTCTAGTTTCATAGAATACACCACTGGAAGTTTGCCCAACATGTCATTGAAAGCATCAGCATACTCTGAAAAAATAGTGCTAGTGAAGCTGGAACTGGGACACATGCTTATTTGATGAACTTCTTTGGTAAAAGAAAGCAGATTCATTCCCAAGCTGTCTCTGAGAACCAATAATGACTGCACAGGTGGGCGAACTACATAGAATAATAGGCTATAACAGTTCTTGGCTACATAACATGAAAGTACTCCTGAGCCTTCAGTTTGAATTTCTTCACCTCCAAAAGCAACGTGTTTTGCACAACTAGTCACATTTAGTTGTTCACCAGCTCTGAGCCTTGCAAAAGTATCTGCAGACATAACATTACAGTTTGAACCAGTGTCTACTTTGAGCTCAGGGAATTTACCATTGATCCGAACAGTACAAAACACTTCATTTCTTGCCAATAAATCTACTGCAGCAATCTTTTCACCAATCACTGACACACCATCTACATAGAAAGCAGACTGTTGCAGGTTTACTTGATCAACTTGCTTTTTTGAGTGACCCTTCTTTGTAACTGTGTGAGGTATACTTGATTTACAAAATCTTTGAAAATGGTTCCATTTCTTACATTTGTGGCATCGCTGACCAAATACTATGCACTTTTCTCTTCTGGACTCATGGTTGGCACCACAATTGTGACAGTTAACAATAAAGATTGATTTGGGTTTTGCTGATTCACCCTTATAATGTACTGAGCAGCATCTGTTCTGCACAGAGCATGCTCCTTTAACTGAACTGGTCTTGGAATTTACTAGAAGACTATAGGTTTTACCTGGAAGTCCCGCAGGGGCTGCTGCTGCCATGTGCTTCAGCCTGCTTTTACCTGTCACATGCTGCATGCTGTCTACATTAGCTCTGGAGCCAGATTAAAACCATGCTCTTATCACTAGCAAACATACTTGTATGCCTTTCTGTAACTTCATGGGTCTGACAAATCTCGATGGCTTTGCTCAGCATCAAATCACTGTCACGAAGCAAAATCTTTCTCACAGCAGGATTATTAATACCACACACGAGTATGTCCTTTATTAACTCAGCTTTTAAATCATCAAACTTACACGTTTTAGCTTGGTTTCTTAGGTCAGTAACGTAAGCTGCAAATGTTTCCCCTTGCTTTTGATCTCTCTTGTAAAACAAATGTCTCTCTAATGTAACATCACTGTGGGGGTTACACATTTCTCTGAATTTGTGCTTCAAGCACTTGGGGTCTTCCCTTGATTTAGCCTTCACAACAATATGACAAGTTTCTCCTTCACTTTCACACACTGCTGGTGCATATACAAATGAATGCTCCCTTTCAGTGGCCTCTGACCCTGCTAGGTTTAGCAAAACGAATGCCCTGGTGCATGCATCTTTATCAGAATAAGGTGCTTATATAAATATATCATACTCCTGCTTAAATATTCTCCAATTCTCTGCAATATTCTGATCAAATACAAGTGGTTGTGGCTTGCGAAATTTGTCTGCCATATTAACATGTCTTAGTGAAGACTTTTGCAAGTATGCACGAACATACACACTTATACATACATATATACATGTGCTTGAAATGTATACCATTATTTGCAATAGCACAATAAGCCTCTGTATAACTTAACTTTACAAAATAAGTCTCCTAGCACTGTAATACTCTGAAATCACTTTACTGTAAAAGTCACTTGTCTTGAAATTATTTTACTATATGAGCTGTTTATCTTGAAATTATTTGACTGTAAAAGTAATTTATCATTTTAAGAAACGTTTTGAAAAACTGCACAGTGTGAATAAACTGGGAAACAGAAGCTGAGGGCAAGAAACATTTCAGAGTAACTGTACTTTATGAATAAAGTATTTCAAAGAAATTACAATTTGTGAATAAACTGTTTCAAAGTAAGTATACTTTGTAAATGAACTGGGCAGAAGAAGCTCAGAGTGAGAAACACTTCAAAATAACTGCACTTTGCCAACAACAGTACATAGCACAGTGAAATTTCCCAGAGTGGTTGCAGTTTGACAAATAACTCTGTACAGTGCAAGAAACACTCTGTAATGGCAACACTCTGCGAATATACACACCCATGCATAAGAAACTTTTTGAAATGGCTGTATTTGACTGCACTTTTACACACTTTGAGATACTTCAAGTAACTCTAGTTATGCTATTCAAGGCTTCAATCAATGTGAAGTAGTAATTTATGCCAAAACACAGTATTCAGCCAAAACACATGCAGTCGCCTTGCTTTATTTATGCTCAATATACCCTTTTCTACCTCTTCTATTGTATTCATTTTACTCATTTAATCTCTTAATGTGCCCTTTGGTTATATTTGTTTTGCTCATTTAATCTCTTTTCATGCCCATTATACTTTCTTGCACTCTTTTTAACCCTAGACATACTCATTTTACTTTAAACATGCTAATTTTACAATTCTGAGGTAGTTCTGAACCCTTTATGTACTTTTCTGATACTCGTTTTATCAAATAACCTCTTTTAAAACATTTCATTTGATTGAGCGTCTTTTTATGCTTCTCTTTTACTTAATAAATGTTTCTGTGTTATTCATTTGCTTAGTAATATGTTTTGTGTCCTTGTAATGCTCTGTTTTATCTCCTTTAATAAATAAATATTTCGTATTTTCTTTATCTTTAGCTTGCTTCTGGCCCTTTTTTGCTCTCAGTTCACTTAGTTTGCCTTCACTGTTACCTCTGCATCTCGTGGCTCTTAAGAGCCATCTTTACCATCCCAGTTCTGACACCATGACGCTTGCCTGGTAAGGAAGAAACCGACGAACATTGTGGGTTCTTGTTCCAGCAGCTTTATTATATACAAGCACATCATAAATGAAGCTAAGTAACTTTAACTTATAAACAAACTAGCTATCATGCACATAGATGTTAACACTCTGGCTGCACCTTCAAAATGCCACTGAAGCTAACATGTGCTTGGTATTTATATGCACACACAGACCATGGAAATGCTTCTTAAAGGTACAACACATACCTGTTATTGTACACTTAGGAAAGAGCAAATGTGAACAACTTGATAATACAAAATGGCACATCATGCTGGGTATGTAAAAACTTATAATGTTACTATGGAAGACTGGTCAACAAACTTATGATGAGCGAGCTGAATTTTATCAGAAGAGTAACAACACAGAATGTGGCAATAACATTTCTACAATATGAAATAAAATGGGTGAGATGCATAAAACAAAATTATTTAAATAAGTTGTAAAAAGCATGTAAAACCTACAGTTTTTTAGTAAAGATACCACAAAGATGTAAAGTGTGAAAAGATGTACATATATTCTTTCTTCTTTAGAAATGTACTATATATTTGAAAGTGAAACTGCTTCACCCAATACCCAAGCATGCTCACATGCACACATGAATGCATTGGCAGAGCATAGAGCTTCTCAAGACTTCTACTTCCCCATCAAATGCTACATTACCTTATAAGGGGTTGAACTTTCTAATTATCTAAGCAGCTTTGCTTTGGGATAACTTATTTAGATTTAAAATTTGACCCAGCAGGAACTATAAGGTCAGGAATTATTTACCCACTACAGAAAGAGTTGTGCTAACTGAATATTTCTAGTGATGTCTCATTCCAGGATATCTAACTAGAGTTTCTTTAAGTAAACAGAATTTTTGTACTGAAACTGAGCTCACTGGTTATTCCAGTCAGTTTCTACTTTTGTCTTGGCCTGCTCATAGAATTTTTAATAAAGTGGGGAAAATTTAAGAAAATCTCTGCAAGGATTGTAAAATACTATAAATGAGAGAAACAAAAGAGATAAAGACAGCCCTTTGACATGAATCAGTGAGTTTGTGTCTGCTGCCTTTATGACTTTTGAAAATGCTGAATAGTATTAAAATTCAGAAATAGATATATTGCATTTACCTTGTCACTTATAACAATAGAACCAGCTAGCCACTGGACAGTGTTTTAGTTATGTGATTTGTATGCTCAGTGCCTTTTTAGTTTACCATTTTTCTGTAATAGTACATTTGTTTGCATATTTCATTTTTGAGCTGCATTGCCTACTTTTTTAAGTAAAAAATTGTATTTTTCTGTTTCAAAACCTTGTGGCAAGTTGCTTATTAATGCAGATAACGGTAATTAAACAAAACCTGTGAATTATAATTGTTGGCATCCACCTTTTGAAGAGACAGACTCCTTAATGACAGCTACCATAATAATACAGTGGATCATTTAGGGGTGTACATTAACTGTGACTTTAGTATGCCAGATAGGTCTAGATGGTGATATCATATTGCCATAAAAGCAGAAAGGGATAGTAGCACTAAAAACAATTTGCTTAGCCCCCACCCCACCTGGAAACACTGTATAGTTATGAGTGTGTGTGTGCATGTGTGTGTGTGTGTGTGTGTGTGTGTGTGTGTGTGTGTGTGTGTGTGTGTGTGTGTGTGTGTGTGTGTGTGACAGCACTGAAAGGTACTGAGTTGAGAGTGAGCTGGTGAGAAAACATTTCTCATAACTCTGCTCCTCAGATCAGTGTAAGCTTTATTGAGGGTGGCTATTATTGACCAAGTCAGCACTGTTCAATTGCCATATACCTTTAAAGCCAAGCACCATGTGCATATGTATTGGTGTCTACTGTATGGTTTATAGGGTCATCTCTGAAACATTAATTGTCAGCAATAGGTTGGATTTTGTAAAACTGGACTTGCATTGCCCTGAAAACAGTTTAGTCATTGAAAGATACGTGTATCCCTGCAGTCAAAGGTAAACACACACATTTATATTGTACAACATTTATTATATTGTTTACACAGACAACGTGAAGAAACAGGCAAAATGAACATCAAAAGGTATGACAAAATATTATAAACACAAAGTCTCCTCTTCAATTTTTCCCTTGGAACTAGACAAACTTTCAGCATAAGCATTCAAACCATTTACTTCTCATCCCGGCACTTGCTCAAAACTCATAGCAAGCACTAATAAACCTTAGCACTAGACCCCCTCTACTGTAGAGAAGGACAAGGCTCTCTATTCAACCTTACCAGCCAATCAGTAAAACAGTTCACTGTACCTATCCAGGCATGTCCAAAGGGCAGTTTCAGGTGTACTCTTCGATCCAACTAGTGAATCTGGGCATTTTGAGGCAATGTTACAATTGCCTCATGTACACAAGACAACCCTCTCCTCCTTCCACCAAACACTAATACATGCGAGAGATGCAATTATATAGCCAAACTGGAGGCTAAGCTCTCTCAACCCAAGACTGGACCAGGTAGTCAAGAGGAGAAGGGAATTACTTGCATCACACCACCAGTCTCACACAGACCTATGAAACCAGCACCGGCAAAAAACACACATAAATACAAGAAAACATACTTGGAGGCTCTATATAAAAATCTGCAAAAGCAACAGAGATCTCCAAAGCAGACATCCAAGCAACCTCCACCCCCCCCAACACAAGCCATGAAACACATACTTCACAAAACCAGTGTGCCATGCAATCACAGCCCTTAAGGCAAAATAACATACCCAACACACTAGTAATAGGTGACTCTATAGTCAGACACACTGACATCCCACTCACTAGGCTGAACAAGGAGAAGGTTACTGTTAGCTGCCTGTCGGGTGCCAGGATCTGCCACAAAACACAAGCACTCAGGTCACTCCAGAACAAGTACAAATATGACTCTGCCATTGTCCATGTTGGTGAGAATGACTTGAGCTGTACCTCCCTGGACTACATGAAAAGAGACATGGAGGAACTCTCTGATCACATAGCCAAGGCCGGTATGACCCTGACCCTGAGTAGCATCCTGCCCTCACCAAGAATGATGCCAAGGTATAGAGAAAAAATTATCAGTTTCAATAATTGGCTAAGCTTCTGGTGTCATTCAAAGGGGATCCAATGTCTGTCAGCCTGGGGTGACATGCTCGACAAGCCATGCTTCTTTGCTAGAGACAGCTTGCACCTGTCACCCTTAGGCTTTTGAATACTGGCCAAGGCTCTTACCACCCCCATAGTGCCTTTTTTAGGCAAGGCTCAAAAGACAAACCCACCGCTGTAAATAGCACAAGTAACAAAAAACTGAGGGTAATGCTACTCAATGCCAGAAGTCTAAACCTCAAAATGCATTCACTCGAGGCACTCCTCAGTATGGAGAAAATTGATATATGTGCAGTAACAGAAACCTGGTTTAAGGCTGGAGAGAGCACCCCAGCACTACCAGGCTACAACTCATACCATACATTTCAGCCACAAAACCCAGACCAAAATACAAAAGGTGGGGGAGTATCCATATTCATCAAGGATACCCACACCTCCAGGTTAGTGGCACAGCACAATGCTTCAGAGATCATCCACGTGCAACTAACAATGGGCAAAACTGCTATTCAAATTATAGCTTGCAACAGATCACCCACCATGTCCCAGGACCCCCACTCCGCATTCCTGGAAACACTGGGAAACATAAAGATCCTACCAAACACCCTGATATTGGGTGATTTCAATTACCCAAACATTAACTGGGAGAACTACTCAAATACAAATTCCCTTGCCCAACATTTCCTAGAATTTATAAACTCAAACACCCTGGATCAACTGGTCAACACCCCCAACAGAGGTGACAACATATTTGACCTGGTCATCACCAACATGAGCGACCGGTGTTCCCCACCGGATGTCAAACCCTCATTGGTTAGATCTGACCATAAACTAATCACTCTGGATATCCACAGTCCGCCACCACCCCCGGTCAAAGAAACCACCGTGAAAAACCTTTCAAAAGCAAACTTCACGTTACTTAAGACCGAGGTGGGAAGTTTCAAAGCCCCCATGCTAAAGGATAACGCTGTCCAAGCTGCAAAATCCTTTACTAATGCACTCTATGGGCACCTACAAGAATGCATGGATCGTGCTATCCCAAACAAAACCAAGACTCACTCCTCCAAGAAAAGGAAACCAGTCTGGTGGACCCCTGCCATAAACAAGCTATACAATAGAAAGAGGAAACTAGTACAGAAAAGAGTAAAATCCCAAGAAGGGAAGACATCCCTGATCAGTGTCAGCAAGAAACTATGCTCCCTCATAAAATCATCCAAGGCTAGCTTCGAAAGAAAAATTGCCATGGACTCCAAAGATAACCACAAGGCATTCTTTAGCTATGTCAAGAACCTAAGTGGCAATTCTCAGATCTGCTCGGAGTTAGTGCAGAATGGCACAAAATACACTGAACCAACTGATATAGCCAACATCCTGGTAGACAAGTTCAGTGCAAACTTCACCCCCCTCTCTCCCCCAAAAGGGCCCATAACTATACCAGAAGAATGTAGTGCCCCTGAAATCACAGACACTCAGGTTAAAACAGCCCTCTCCAAAGCCAAAAACACAGCATCAATGGGACCGGACAGAGTCCCAGGCTGCGTTCTACATGAGCTCAAAGATGAACTAACCCCTCACCTAAACACACTGTTTAAACTCAGCCTCTCCACAGGCTATGTGCCCACAGAGTGGCGCACAGCAACAGTTATTCTGCTCCACAAAGGTGGAGCCACAACGGACCCCAGGAACTATCATCCTATAAGCTTGACTAGCTTGGTCTGCAAAGCTGTGGAGTGCAACATCATGGATCTCATTAACAGAAACATTGGGAACCTCCAAACACTGGACCCTACCCAGTTCGGCTATGTTAAGGGCAGATCATGCCTGATAAACCTGGTGGAATTCTTTGAGACAGTTACCAAGGCTATAGACGAGGGAAAGGTGGTCCGCACAGCCTACCTAGACCTCGCAAAGGTCTTCAACACCATTCCCCACTCAGGTATTATAGACAAGCTCACCAGCCTGAACATAACCCCCTACATCACGAGATGGGTTGCCAAATGGCTCACGGACAGAACCCACATGGTAAGAGTTGCGGGAGCTAGGTCTGACCCTAAACCGGTTACAAGTGGCTTCCCCAGGGCTCAGTCCTAGGACCCCTCCTGTTCAGTATATACTTCTCAGAGGTACAGGCAAGCACAGGAGGACTATGGCTGACTAGGTTCGCAGACAACTGTAAACTAGGGGCTATAATTGACTCTCCGGCTGACACAGACATCCTCCAAAAGGGTCTCACTGAGACTGATACCTGGTGTCAAAACCATGGCCTCAAGCTAAATGCCAAAAAGTGCATAGTCATCCCCTTTGGAAAAAACAAAGTACCCATAAACTATCACATATGTGGTAGCCCCCCTAAATACGGAAGACGTAATAAGGGATCTGGGGACCCAAGTAGATAGTAACCTCTCCTTTGATAATCACATTGCCAAAGTGGTTAGAAAATCCTTCTATGTGGCCCACCTAATCACAAAAGGGTTTGCATCCAGATAGAAAGAGGTCATTGGGCCCCTCTATGCATCACTAATCAGACCCATCATAGAGTACAATGCCCTATTTGGGATGTACCTTATAAGACACTTGCAACAACTGAAAAGACTAGAGAAGTACCTCACCAAGAGGATCACTGGCCTCAAGCAGATGCCCTATGCAGCTTGACTGAAGAAACTCCAGCTGTACTTGGTTGCATACCGCCTACTCAGAGGTGATATCTGCCTGACATACAAGGCCATGTCCAACCCAGAATTGATGGACATACTCCAACTAAAGAAAACCATATCCCCTCGAGCCACATGCTCCAGGGATCTAAACCTCACCACAACAATAAATAGGACGTGCTGGAGGGATAGATTCCTGTCCCAGAGACTCCCCATGCTCTGGAACAAGATTCCAATCTACATTAGGCAGAGCTCCTCGCTAACCCTCTTCAAGAGGAACCTTGACGAGTGGATGGGAAACAGAAAGTTTACCCCATGGATCACTTCAATGGCTCTGCTGGACAGAGGCACAGGGAACTAATTTAAGGGGGGCAGTGAAAGCCAACACATTCCAGCTAGGCTTATAAATGCCTTCGGGCAGATAGCCTAGTACCTACCTATGAGCCTATGAACCTATGAACAATTAGTTAGACCTGGTTTAACCTCGGATGAGTTGATATCTGCAGCGTATGCATTTAAAGTTCAATACACTGAATCTATTGACACTCTGGCAGGGGGTATAGGCATGCAGCATGAAGCATCTCAGTATGTAATGGCATAATATCAAAATCTAGCTTGAATTGTAAAAGGCGTATCTGGAAATGAGACACGTAGAAGCAGCCAAAAGTATAAAAGAGCTTGAGATGCAAACGGAGTCAAAGCAGTGAGATGCCAAAGCTGCAAAGGAAGAAAGGAAGCATCAGTAGGAACTGGCCATGGCACAAGAGTGGGAGATGGACTGACTGCATGAAAATGAAGTGATCACCCTTCTCCAAATCCATGAGAGAAACAGGGGGAAATCCAGCCCTGGACGCTAAGGTCAGTATTGAATCATTCCCTTAGTGTAAAGAGAAGTATGGCTTTAATAGTTATAGTCAGGCGTTAATAGTTGTAGTCAGTCATTTGAGTGTGTGTGTGTGTGTGTGTGTGTGTGTGTGTGTGTGTGTGTGTGTGTGTGTGTGTGTGTGTGTGTGTGTGTGTGTGTGTTTGTGTGTGTGCAATCAGCACTAAATGAGTTTTTTAATTCCTCTGCTCATGGGTAAGACGAGTGCTCTCATTTAAGTGGATATCATTGAATGACTTGAATATTTAAAAGTTAAAACTTGTTAGTGTGAATGTTTTAAGTTAACTACTGAAGCTTATAAGAAAAAGTTTAGAGAGCAAAGGAAAAAAGGTAGAGGACAGTGTCAATGATTTCCAAAGCAGAGCTAAGCACCTGAATAGGTGGGTGGGTGAATGGATGCCATGCTACTATGTCTAAAATATCAGAAGACCTTAATAATAAAAGAGTAATGACTCAGTACTTTCCTGAGGATACAAGAATCTCCTTTGCAGGGAGGGAGTATAATACCGGAAATGGACAGAAAAGATTACCTGTCTCTAACCAGCTGGCATACTTCTCAAATGTCCAGATTGTTGCAGAATGTCCAGACTTTTATCTCATATTTTTAGTCTGTTCCTCATGAAATTTGTGGTTTTCTGGAAAATCACTGAGTACTGATGTCTCTAAATATTAACATGAATTTTAATTTCTGACTTTGTATCCTTCAGGAAGTACATGTTAATGCAAAACCTGTTATTCTAGCCATTTTGTTTAAAAGTTCAATATTTGAAATCTGTCCCTGATTTTGAGCATTTTGTTGGCTTTTTCCAGAATTCTTGCAGTAAGAGGTTATGAGGTATGTCAGTGGAGCACACCTGCACAGATTAACCTAGCACTACACATGGACATAAAGGGGTCCATGGGAAGTAGTTTAAACCTTACCTCTCAACCTCTTAGAGCAAGAAATTTCAGCAGAGCCATAAATAAAAGTGTGACAAAGGCCCAAAATAGGGACAATTTTTAAATATTGCTCTTACAGTCATAGAAATTTGATAGGATAACAGGTTTTGCTTTGCATTAGTATGAATTTTCTGAAGGGTATGAAATCTGAAACTAAAGTGTCTGTCATTATTTTCTAACTTCAGTGTATAATGATTTGCCACTAATTTGCCAAAAAAACAAACAATTTTATAAAGAAACAGATAAAAAATATGAGGCATTCTGCCTTCAGTGATAGTTTAGACCATGCATCTCAACTGTTCAGAGTTTTGTAGAATGTCCAGATTGTTGCCTCACATTTTTGATATGTTTCTCATAAAATTATTATTTTCTGGCCAAATCATTGGCAAATCATTGAGGACTGAAGTCAGAAAACAAGGAAAGATATCTGAGTTTCAGACTTCATACTCTTCAGAAAATTCATGCTGATACAAAACCTATTGTTCTATCAATTTTCTGAGTTTGTAAGAGAAATATTTAAAAATGTCATTGTTTGGCCTTTGTCCCCCCATTATTTATGGCTTTGTCCAGATTTCCTGCTCTAAGACACCGAGAAGTATGTCTACCACATATGACAGACAGTGTTACTGAAAATCTTCAGTGGGTTACAGGAGGGATTGGAGGGCTGTGGGGAAGGTGGCGGGTCTTGTAGTACACCTTCTCAGCGATACTTTAACATTTCAGTGGATGAGGTAGTACTTTTAAAGTGGCTATCCTCCAGCCAGGTTCAAGAAATCTTTTCAGTCCTGCAGAAGTCTGAGGACATGATTGCTGCTAAGCCAGCGTGTACCCAAATGGTAGAGAAATATGTGGCCATAGGGACCTGACAGCCAATCAAATAGGCTCTTTATGGAGTACCTAAGAAAATGGAGATAAAGGAAATAATGTAACAGGATCTGCAAAAGATGTTGTATCAGGGTAATCCAGGAATCTAACTGTTCTTGGACGTCACTAGTAGTGCTGTTGTCAAAAATAGATAGGAATACCAGGTACGATGCAGACTGTGGGAAACTAAAAATTCACACAGAGTCCAATTCTTATTCCATTCCTAGAATATATAAAAACTTAGAGCAGTTGTGTGAGGGTAATTATCTGATTACTATTTACTGTCTAATGGTTACTGGTAAGTGCCCTTGACATTTGCCAACAGGAAGAATTTGCTTTTTTACCCGAGTTCTATGGATTTGTTAAAATATACTTTGGGATGAAAAAATTCTCCAGCAACTTTCTGGATGTGGGTAGATACATATATTGGCAGGAAATGGAGACAATGCTTTTATGTACATAGATAAAATTGCACTCTACTGTCAATCTTGGCAATAGCTTCTTAGGGAAGTTCCGATCAAACTAAAAGGACAAAGTTAACTATAAAGGCAAAGGAATATGATATGAGAAAGACAGATGTCTTTTCCCAAATTTCCCAAATCACCAATATCCTGGCAGACAGGTTCAGTGCAAACGTCTCCACCCCCTCCCCCCCAAAAGAGCAAGTATTTATACTGGCAGAGGGATGCCTCCCAAACATCTCTGATGCTCAGGTGAAGGCTGCCCTCTCCAAAGCAAAAAACACTGCTTCCATGGGACCAGATGGCGTCCCAGGTTGCATCCTACATGAACTCCAAGAGGAACTAATCCCTCAAATAAAACAGCTATACAATCTCAGCCTCACTACAGGATATGTGCCCACAGAATGGCGTACAGCAACAGTGGTCCCACTCCACAAAGGTGGAGCCTCTACGGACCCTGGAAACTATCGCCCCATAAGCCTGACTAGCTTAGTCTCAAGGCTATGGAGAGGATCATCATGGAGCTCATAAACAAAGACATTGGGGACCTACAGACACTAGATCCTACCCAGTTCGGCTTTGTCAAGGGCAGATCCTGCCTTTTGAACCTGGTTGACTTCTTCGAAACAGTCACCAAAGCCATAGATGAAGGGAAGGTAGTCCACACAGCCTATCTGGACCTTGCAAAGGCATTTGACACAATACCCCACTCAGGCATCATAGATAAGCTATCCAGCTTAAATATAAAACCCTATGTCACAAGATGGGTCGCAAACTGGCTCAAAGACAGAACCCACAGAGTGAGAGTTTCTGGAGCCATGTCAGACTCGAAACCGGTCACAAGTGGCATCCCACAGGGTTCTGTCCTGGGACCACTCTTGTTCGGTATATACTTTTCCGATGTACAGGCAAACGTGGGAGGATTATGGCTCACCAAGTTCACAGACGACTGCAAACTGGGCGCCATAATCGACTCTCCAGCTGACACAAACATCCTTCAAAAAGGTCTCACAGAGACAGATAACTGGTGCCAGCACCATGGTTTAAAGCTAAATGCCAAAAAATATATAGTCATACCCTTTGGCAAAAACAATGTGCCCACAAATTACCACATAGGCGGAAACCCATTAAGTACAGAGAAAGTTATTAGGGACCTGGGGACCCAAGTTGATAGCAATCGCTCCTTTGAAAACCACATTGCCAAAGTGGTTAGAAAGACCTTCTACATAGCCCACCTCATCACGAAGGGTTTCACATCTAGATCAAGAGAGGTAATCGTGTCCCTTTATTCATCCCTCATCAGGCCCATCATAGAATACAATGCCCCTTTTGGGATGTACCTTACCCGACACCTGCAGCAATTAGAAAGACCCCAAAAGTATCTCATCAAGAGGATCAAGGGTCTCAAACAGATGCCATATGCTGCTCGGTTAAAAAAACTCCAGCTCTACTCAGTTGCATACCGCCTACTTCGAGGCAATCTATGCCTGACATACAAAGCTATGTCAAATCCAGAATTAATGGACATGCTCCACCTCAGTAAATCTAAAATCCCTTAGAGCCACACGCTCGAGGGACTTGAACCTCAGCACAGAAATAAATAGAAGTTGCTGGAGGGACAGGTTCATAACCCAGAGGCTCCCTTCACTCTGGAATAGAATTCCAGTTCATGTGAGGCAGAGCACCTCACTGAATCTCTTCAAGAAGAATCTCAATAGCTGGATGGGGGATCGTAGGTTTGTCCCAGGGATTACTCCCGTGTCACTATTAGACAGAGGCACAGTAAACTAAACCTTAAAAAGAGCACAGTATACTCAAATCAAGGGGTGGCGTAAGCCATACAGAATCGGGCTAGGCTTATAATTGCCCCAGGGCAGATAGCCTAGTATGAACCTATGAACCTATGTGCCTTAACTCAGTCATCAGGTGGATGGTGAAAACAATTTGTCCAGTGCCTGGCATGATAATGCTATTCAAACATGCCTTAACCCTGTTATCAAAAAGCAGGTGGGGGCATTTTTGGAAAGCTGAGTATTATAGAAATATTGACCCACACGATAGCATAATAGCTGCTATTTTTACTGGCAATGCCGACCGTATATGGTTATTTGGACACTGGCTTGTGAGCAGGCAGTGCAAAAGCTGAAGGAGGCCTTGTATGGATCCCCATGTTAGCCAGTCCTGATGACATTCAAGAGTATATTATGAAAGCAGATGTTTTAGCTCACTGTGTTTTTGAGCATCTATTTAGATGGAAGAGAACATCCAGTAGTGCGTCTTAGTTGTAAACTCTAGCCATTGGATGAGTTAAATGAAGCTGTGCAAAATGAATGTTTGAGGACAGGTTGAGCTTTCCAAAAGCTGCACCCCTGTCTATATGGTAGAAAATTCAAACTAGTTACACATCACAATCCCTTAAAGTGGTTGCATAGGAGCACTGGGCAAAAGAGTAGGATTCTCAGATGAAGTTTGGGATTATGGCTCTATATATGATAGTTTAGCACTGCAGTGGTGTGGGTAATATAAATGCAGTTGGTTTGTCAAGACAAGAGACAAAGTAGTGCAGCTAATGGTATACACGCACAGCTGAAGCTATGTTGGTATACACGCACAGCTGAAGCTATGTTGGTATACACGCACAGCTGAAGCTATGTTGGTATACACGCACAGCTGAAGCTATGTTGGTATACATGCACAGCTGAAGCTATGTTGGTATACACGCACAGCTGAAGCTATGTTGGTATACACGCACAGCTGAAGCTATGTTGGTATACACGCACAGCTGAAGCTATGTTGGTATACACGCACAGCTGAAGCTATGTTGGTATACACGCACAGCTGAAGCTATGTTGGTATACACGCACAGCTGAAGCTATGTTGGTATACACGCACAGCTGAAGCTATGTTGGTATACACACACAGCTGAATCTATGTTGCTCAATGGTGCTTTAAGAAAGCTCCTGTGAGGTAAATGATGGAGAAATATGAAGTTGTAAAACATGCTATTTCTTTTTTTCAGTAACAATGCAACAAAGATGTCAACTGTGAAAATTTGTACAAAACTTGCAACTTTTTCTGTAGAAATTCAGTAAAGGCTTGACACTGACGTTGTTTCACATGTACACAGATATTAGTAGACATTAGAGATCCTTAGACTGCTACCTCCTGTCACATTCCATGTTCTCTTATTTGAGCAGGACATTTCTAGTTATCTATGCAGCTTTGATCTGAGGAAGGTATTTGGATTTAACATTTTTGCCAATAAGATATAAAAAGTCAGGATTTCATTACTTAATACAGAAAAGATATTTGTCTAAAAAGACTTTGCTAACTGAATATTTTTTGTCAACTTAATTCAGGGACACCACTCTGTATTTTAATACAAGTATGGTGAATCTTTCTTTTGAAAATCAACTCAGCAGTTATTCCAGTTTATAATTTCATAATGGTCTGTTTAGTGAACTTTTAATAAGAATTGCAGCAGTGAAGAAAATCTTTATCTATAAGCAAATGAGAATAGAGACAGGCAGTAGCCAGTCATTGAGATTATATCTACTCCCTGTGTGAATTTTATAACTATTAAATTATGTTCAAAGTTAGTGATAGTTTGATTGCAGTTATTTAAAGTTAGACAGAGATTTTCTCATACAGTTTGCTCAAAACTTTTATTTCACAACTCTTTCTGCAGTAGTATTTCATTTCCAAACTGCACTGCCTATTTAAAGAATTACATTATACTATTTCAAAAACGTATTGTTGGTTGCTTAGCAATGAACGTAAGAATAACTGCACAAAACTGGTGAATAACTGCTGGCACCTTTTTTTGGGGATGGGGATAGAAAGAGAGACTACTATGCTATAGCAGCCATAAGTTAGTAATGCTGTTGTCTCACTTTAAGAGAGTACAGTATATCAACTTGGTTTTACATATTGCTTTGACTGGTTGCAGCATCTTACCATAAAAGTAGAATGCCATAAAAGATGGAAGGGGAAGAGACACTGAAGTTGTTTTAGCTCCTCTTAGAATACACTGTGCATGTGTGTGTGTGTGTGTGTACGCTTGCGTGTGTGTGTGTGTTTATGTATGTGTGTGACTAGAAAAACATTTTAGTCAAGATACAGTGACTTTTAAAGATAGCAACAAAAAACATTTGACTAAGTGTGAAGTGAGCAAACTACTGGAAAACCAGTATTTATAATTCTACACTTTATCTGTTCAGTATGACGTTTATTTAGGTATTGTTGATATTGGGAATTGGTTAAGGTAGCAATGCTTAATGCTATATTATATTAAGACTGAAAATCTTGACCATATACTGTTCTCAACAATGTGGTTTGTAGGGTCATCTGTGACATAGATTATAAAGATTTTACTATGTAA